>NW_025727663.1:600000-760254 GCF_021461385.2 Schistocerca piceifrons
AATCCAACATTCCATGATTTGAATCTCTCCTTTGAGTACAGTTTTAGATTCCGATGCTACACTTCGGGTTTACTGTATACCATGGACCTTCTTATTGACGATGAAGAACAGAAAATGCATCGGAATTAAATCCAAAGGCACAATGCCAACTTAAGTACAAGAGGACTGACACTCTAAATTTCTATGATTTGAACCTCTCCTGTGGGTCCAGTTTTAGATTCCGATGCTTCACTTCAGGTTTACTGTATCCCTTGGACGTTCTTATTGACGATGAAACACAGAAATTGCAATCGAATTTAATAAAAAGGCACAATACCGACTTAAGTACAAGAGGACTGACACTCTAAATTTCTATGATTTGAACCTCTCCTGTGAGTCCAGCTTTAGATTCCGATGCTTCACTTTAGATTTACTGTATCCCTTGGACCATCTTATTGACGATGAAACACAGAATTTGCATCCGAATTTAATACTAAAGCACAATGCCGACTGAAGTACAAGAGGACCTACTCTCTAATTTCTATGATTTGAACCTCTAATGTGAGTCCAGTTTTAGATTCCGATGCTTCACTTCAGGTTTACTGTATACCTTGGACCTTCTTATTGCCGATGAAACACAGGAATTGCATCGGAATTAAATTCAAAACCACAAAGCCGACTTAAGTACAAGAGGAGTGACACTCTAACTTTCTATGACTTGAACGACTCCTGTGAGTCAAGTTTTAGATTCCGATGCTTCACTTCAGGTTTACTGTATACCTTGGACCTTCTTATTGCCGATGAAACACAGGAATTGCATCGGAATTTAATTCAAAAGCCAC
This sequence comes from Schistocerca piceifrons, assembly GCF_021461385.2. Lineage (NCBI taxonomy): Eukaryota > Metazoa > Arthropoda > Insecta > Orthoptera > Acrididae > Schistocerca > Schistocerca piceifrons. Next base: position 600,822 of record NW_025727663.1, read on the forward strand.
AATGCCGACTGAAGTACAAGAGGACGGACAATCTAACATTCCATGATTTGAACCTCTCCTTTGAGTACAGGTTTAGATTCCGATGCTACACTTCGGGTTTACTGTATACCATGGACCTTCTTATTGACGATGAAGAACAGAAAATGCATCGGAATTAAATTCAAAAGGCTCAATGCCGACTGAAGTACAAGAGGACTTACACTCTAAATTTCTATGATTTGAACGTCTCCTGTGAGTCCACTTTTAGATTCCGATGCTTCACTTCAGGTTTACTGTATCCGTTGGACGTTCTTATTGACGATGAAACACAGAAATTGCAATCGACTTTAATGCAAAGGCACAATGCCGACTTATGTACAGGAGGACTGACACTCTAAATTTCTATGATTTGAACCTCTCCTGTGAGTCCAGCATTAGATTCCGATGCTTCACTTCAGGTTTACTGTATCCCTTGGACCTTCTTATTGACGATGAAGCACAGAAATTGCATCGGAATTAAATTCAAAAGGCACAATGCCCACTTAAGCACAAGAGGACTGACACTCTAACTTTCAATGATTTGAACCTCTCCTGTGGGTCAAGTTTTAGATTCCGATGCTTCACTTCAGGTTTACTGTATACCTTGGACCTTCTTATTGCCGATGAAACACAGGAATTGCATCGGAATTTAATTCAAAAGCCACAATGCCGACTGAAGTACAAGAGGACGGACAATCTAACATTCCATGATTTGAACCTCTCCTTTGAGTACAGGTTTAGATTCCGATGCTACACTTCGGGTTTACTGTATACCATGGACCTTCTTATTGACGATGAAGAACAGAAAATGCATCGGAATTAAATTCAAAAGGCTCAACGCCGACTGAAGTACAAGAGGACTGACACTCTAATATTCTATGATTTGAACCTCTCCTGTGTGTCCAGTTTTAGATTCCGATGCTTCACTTCAGGTTTACTGTTTCAATTGGACCTTCTTATTGACGATGAAGCACAGAAATTGCATCTGAATTAAATTCAAAAGGCACAATGCCGACTTAAGTACAAGAGCACTGACACTCTAACTTTCTATGATTTGAACCTCTCCTGTGAGTCCAGTTTTAGATTCCGATGCTTCACTTCAGGTTTACTGTATCCCTTGGTCCTTCTCAGTGACGTCGAAACACAGAAATTGCATCGTAATTTAATACAAAGTCACAATGCCAACTTAAGTACAAGAGGACTGACACTCTATTTTTCTACGATTTGATCGTATCCTGTTAGTCCTGTTTTAGATTTCGATGCTTCACTTCAGGTTTACTGTATACCTTGGACCTTCTTATTGACGATGAAACACAGAAATTGCATCGGAAATAAATTCAAAAGGAACAATGAAGACTTAAGTACAAGAGGACTGACACTCTAACTTTCTGTGATTGGAACCTCTCCTGTGAGTCCAGTATTAAATTCCGATGCTTCACTTCAGGATTACTGTTTCCCTTGGTCCTTCGTATTGACGATGAAACACAGAAATTGCATCGGATTTAAATACAAAAGGCACAGTGCTGACTTAAGTACAAGAGGACTGACACTCTAACTTTCTGTGATTTGAACCTCTCCTGTGAGTCCAGTTTTAGTTTCCCATGCTTCACTTCAGGGATACTGTATACCTTGGACCTTCTTATTGACGATCAAGCACAGAAACTGCATCGGAATTAAATACAAAAGCTCAATGATGACTTAAGTATAAGAGGACGGACACTCTAACTTTCTATGATTTGAACCTCTCCAGTGAGTCCAGTTTTAGATTCCGATGCTTCACTTCAGGTTTACTGTATACCTTGGACCTACTTATTGACGACGAAGCACAGGAAATGAATCGGAATTAAATTCAAAAGGCACAATGCCGACTTAAGTACAAGAGGTCTGACACTCTAACATTCTATGTTTTGAACCTCTCCTGTGAGTCCAGTTTTTGATACCGAGGCTTAACTTCAGGTTTTCCGTATCCAATGGACCTTCTTATTGACGATGAAACACAGAAATTGCATCGGAAATTAATACAAAAGGCACAATGCCGATTTAAGTACAAGAGGACTGACGCTCTAAGTTTCTATGATTTGAACCACTCCTGTGAGTCCAGTTTTAGATTGCGATGCTTCACTTCAGGTTTACTGTATCCCTTGGACCTTCTTATTGACGATGAAGCACAGAAATTGCATCGGAATTAAATTCAAAAGACACAATGGCGACTTAAGCACAAGAGGACTGACACTCTAACTTTCAATGATTTGAACCTCACCTGTGGGTCAAGTTTTAGATTCCGATGCTTCACTTCAGGTTTACTGTATACCTTGGACCTTCTTTTTGCCGATGAAACACAGGAATTGCATCGGAATTAAATTCAAAACCACAATGCCGACTTAAGTACAAGAGGAGTGACACTCTAACTTTCTATGATTTGAACCACTCCTGTGGGTCCAGTTTTAGATTCCGATGCTTCACTTCATGTTTACTGTATCCCTTGGACCTTCTTATTGACGATGAAACACAGAAATTGCATCGGAATTAAATTCAAAAAGGCACAATGCCGACTTAAGTACAAGAGGACGGACAATCCAACATTCCATGATTTGAATCTCTCCTTTGAGTACAGTTTTAGATTCCGATGCTACACTTCGGGTTTACTGTATACCATGGACCTTCTTATTGACGATGAAACACTGAAATTGCGTCGGAATTAAATTCAAAATGCACAATGCCGACTTAAGTACAAGAGGACTGACACTCTAAATTTCTATGATTTGAACCTCTCCTGTGAGTCCAGCATTAGATTCCGATACTTCACTTCAGGTTTACTGTATCCCTTGGACCTTCTTATTGACGATGAAGCACAGAAATTGCATCGGAATTAAATTCAAAAGGCACAATGCCCACTTAAGCACAAGAGGACTGACACTCTAACTTTCAATGATTTGAACCTCTCCTGTGGGTCAAGTTTTAGATTCCGATGCTTCACTTCAGGTTTACTGTATACCTTGGACCTTCTTATTGCCGATGAAACACAGGAATTGCATCGGAATTAAATTCAAAAAGGCACAATGCCGACTTAAGTACAAGAGGACGGACAATCCAACATTCCATGATTTGAATCTCTCCTTTGAGTACAGTTTTAGATTCCGATGCTACACTTCGGGTTTACTGTATACCATGGACCTTCTTATTGACGATGAAGAACAGAAAATGCATCGGAATTAAATTCAAAAGGCACAATGCCAACTTAAGTACAAGAGGACTGACACTCTAAATTTCTATGATTTGAACCTCTCCTGTGAGTCCAGCTTTAGAATCCGATGCTTCACTTTAGATTTACTGTATACCTTGGACCATCTTATTGACGATGAAACACAGAATTTGCATCCGAATTTAATACTAAAGCACAATGCCGACTGAAGTACAAGAGGACCTACTCTCTAATTTCTATGATTTGAACCTCTAATGTGAGTCCAGTTTTAGATTCCGATGCTTCACTTCAGGTTTACTGTATACCTTGGACCTTCTTATTGCCGATGAAACACAGGAATTGCATCGGAATTAAATTCAAAACCACAAAGCCGACTTAAGTACAAGAGGAGTGACACTCTAACTTTCTATGACTTGAACGACTCCTGTGGGTCCAGTTTTAGATTCCGATGCTTCACTTCAGGTTCACTGTATCCCTTGGACCTTCTTATTGACGATGAAGTACAGAAATTGCATCGGAATTAAATTCAAAAGCCACAATGCCGACGTAAGTACAAGACGACGGACAATCTAACATTCCATGATTTGAACCTCTCCTTTGAGTACAGTTTTAGATTCCGATGCTACACTTCGGGTTTACTGTATACCATGGACCTTCTTATTGACGATGAAGAACAGAAAATACATCGGAATTAAATTCAAAAGGCACAATGCCGACTTAAGTACAAGAGGACTGACACTCTAAATTTCTATGATTTGAACGTCTCCTGTGAGTCCAGTTTTAGATTCCGATGCTTCACTTCAGGTTTACTGTATCCCTTGGACGATCTTATTGACGATGAAACACAGAAATTGCAATCGAATTTAATTCAAAGGCACAATGCCGACTTATGTACAGGAGGACTGACACTCTAATAATCTATGATTTGAACCTTTCCTGTGTGTCCAGTTTTAGATTCCGATGCTTCACTTCAGGTTTACTGTTTCCCTTGGAACTTCTTATTGACGATGAAGCACAGAAATTGCATCGGAATTAAATTCAAAAGGCACAACGCCGACTTAAGTACAAGAGGACTGACACTCTAACTTTCTATGATTTGAACCTCTCCTGTGAGTCCAGTTTTAGATTGCGATGCTTCACTTCAGGTTTACTGTATCCCTTGGTCCTTCTCAGTGACGTCGAAACACAGAAATTTCATCGGAATTAAATTCAAAAGGCACAATGGCGACTTAAGTACAAGAGGACTGACACTCTAACTTTCTGTGATTGGAACCTCTCCTGTGAGTCCAGTTTTAAATTCCGATGCTTCACTTCAGGTTTACTGTTTCCCTTGGTCCTTCGTATTGACGATGAAACACAGAAATTGCATCGGATTTAAATACAAAAGGCACAGTGCTGACTTAAGTACAAGAGGACTGACACTCTAACTTTCTGTGATTTGAACCTCTCCTGTGAGTCCAGTTTTAGTTTCCCATGCTTCACTTCAGGGTTACTGTATACCTTGGACCTTCTTATTGACGATGAAGCACAGAAACTGCATCGGAATTAAATACAAAAGGCTCAATGCCGACTTAAGTATAAGAGGACGGACACTCTAACTTTCTATGATTTGAACCTCTCCAGTGAGTCCAGTTTTAGATTCCGATGCTTCACTTCAGGTTTACTGTATACCTTGGACCTACTTATTGACGACGAAGCACAGGAAATGAATCGGAATTAAATTCAAAAGGCACAATGCCGACTTAAGTACAAGAGGTCTGACACTCTAACATTCTATGTTTTGAACCTCTCCTTTGATTCCAGTTTTTGATTCCGAAGCTTAACTTCAGGTTTACTGTATCCAATGGACCTTCTTATTGACGATGAAACACAGAAATTGCATCGGAAATTAATACAAAAGGCACAATGCCGACTTAAGTACAAGAGGACTGACGCTCTAAGTTTCTATGATTTGAACCACTCCTGTGAGTCCAGTTTTAGATTGCGATGCTTCACTTCAGGTTTACTGTATCCCTTGGACCTTCTTATTGTCGATGAAACAAGGAAATTGCAATCGAATTTAATACAAAAGGCACAATGTCGACTTAACTACAAGAGGACAGACACTCTAACTTTCTATGATTTGAACCTCTAAAGGGATTCCAGTTTTAGATTCCGATGCTTCACTTCACGTTTACTGTATCCCTTGGACTTTCTTATTGACGATGAAACACAGAAATTGCATCCGAATTTAATACAAAAGGCACAATGAAGACTTAAGTACAAGAGGATTAACTCTCTAACTTTCTATGACTTCAACCTCTAATGTGAGTCCAGTTTTAGATTCCGATGCTTCACTTCAGGTTTACTGTATACCTTGGACCTCCTTATTGACGATGAAACACAGAAATTCCATCGGAATTAAATTCAAAAGGCACAATGCCGACTTAAGTACAAGAGGACTGACACTCAAACTTTCTATGATTTGAACCTCTCCTCTGAGTCCAGTTTTAGATTCCGATGCTTCACTTCAGGTTTACAGTATACCTTGGACCTACTTATTGACGATGAAACACAGAAATTGCGTCTGAATTAAATTCAAAAGGCACAATGCCGACTTAAGTACAAGAGGACTAACACTCTAAATTTCTATGATTTGAACCTCTCCTGTGAGTGCAGCATTACATTCCGATGCTTCACTTCACGTTTACTGTATCCCTTGGACTTTCTTATTGACGATGAAACACAGAAATTGCATCCGAATTTAATACAAAAGGCACAATGAAGACTTAAGTACAAGAGGATTAACTTTCTAACTTTCTATGACTTCAACCTCTAATGTGAGTCCAGTTTTAGATTCCGATGCTTCACTTCAGGTTTACTGTATACCTTGGACCTCCTTATTGACGATGAAACACAGAAATTCCATCGGAATTAAATTCAAAAGGCACAATGCCGACTTAAGTACAAGAGGACGGACAATCCAACATTCCATGATTTGAATCTCTCCTTTGAGTACAGTTTTAGATTCCGATGCTACACTTCGGGTTTACTGTATACCATGGACCTTCTTATTGACGATGAAGAACAGAAAATGCATCGGAATTAAATTCAAAAGGCACAATGCCAACTTAAGTACAAGAGGACTGACACTCTAAATTTCTATGATTTGAACCTCACCTGTGGGTCCAGTTTTAGATTCCGATGCTTCACTTCAGGTTTACTGTATCCCTTAGACGTTCTTATTGACGATGAAACACAGAAATTGCAATCGAATTTAATAGAAAGGCACAATGCCGACATATGTACAGGAGGACTGACACTCTAATATTCTATGATTTTAACCTCTCCTGTGTGTCCAGTTTTAGATTCCGATGCTTTACTTCAGGTTTACTGTTTCCCTTGGACCTTCCTATTGACGATGATACACAGAAATTGCATCGGAATTAAATTCAAAAGGCACAATGGCGACTTAAGTACAAGAGGACGGAGACTCTAAATTTCTGTGATTGGAACCTCTCCTGTGAGTCCAGTTTTAAATTCCGATGCTTCACTTCAGGTTTACTGTTTCCCTTGGTCCTTCTTATTGACGATGAAACACAGAAATTGCATCGGAATTAAATACAAAAGGCACAGTGCTGACTTAAGTACAAGAGGACTGACACTCTAACTTTCTGTGATTTGAACCTCTCCAGTGAGTCCAGTTTTAGTTGTCCATGCTTCACTTCAGGTTTACTGTATACCTTGGACCTTCTTATTGACGATGAAGCACAGAAACTGCATCGGAATTAAATACAAAAGGCACAATGCCGACTTAAGTATAAGAGGACGGACACTCTAACTTTCTATGATTTGAACCTCTCCAGTGAGTCCAGTTTTAGATTCCGATGCTTCACTTCAGGTTTACTGTATACCTTGGACCTACTTATTGACGACGAAGCACAGAAAATGAATCGGAATTTAATTCAAAAGGCACAATGCTGACTTAAGTACAAGAGGACTGACACTCTAACTTTCTATGTTTTGAACCTCTCCTGTGAGTCCAGTTTTTGATACCGAAGCTTCACTTCAGATTTACTGTATCCAATGGACCTTCTTATTGACGTTGAATCACAGAAATTGCATCGGAAATTAATACAAAAGGCACAATGCCGACTTAAGTACAAGAGGACTGACGCTCTAACTTTCAATGACTTGAACCACTCCTGTGAGTCCAGTTTTAGATTCCGATGCTTCACTTCAGGTTTACTGTATCCCTTGGACCTTCTTATTGACGATGAAACAAGGAAAATGCATCCATATTTAATACAAAAGGCACAATGTCGACTTAAGTACAAGAGGACAGACACTCTAACTTTCTATGATTTGAACCTCTCCAGTTATTCCAGTTTTAGATTCCGATGCTTCACTTCACGTTTACTGTATCCCTTGGACTTTCGTATTGACGATGAAACACAGAAATTGCATCCCAATTTAATACAAAAGGCACAATGAGGAATTAAGTATAAGAGGACTGAATTTCTATCTTTCTATGATTTGAACCTCTAATGTGAGTCCAGTTTTAGATTCCGATGCTTCACTTCAGGTTTACTGTATACCTTGGACCTTCTTATTGACGATGAAACACAGAAATTCCATCGGAATTAAATTCAAAAGGCACAATGCCGACTTAAGTACAAGAGGACCGACACTCTAACTTTCTATGATTTGAACCTCTCCTGTGAGTCAAGCATTAGATTCCGATGCTTCACTTCAGGTTTACTGTATCCCTTGGACCTTCTTATTGACGATGAAACACAGAATTTGCATCCGAATTTAATACAAAAGCACAATGCCGACTGAAGTACAAGAAGACTGACTCTCTAATTTCTATGATTTGAACCTCTAATGTGAGTCCAGTTTTAGATTCCGATGCTTCACTTCAGGTTTACTGTATACCTTGGACCTTCTTATTGACGATGAAACACAGAAATTGCATCGGAATGTAATTCAAAAATGCACAATGCCGACTTAAGTACAAGAGGACGGACAATCCAACATTCCATGATTTGAATCTCTCCTGTGAGTACGGTTTCAGATTCCGATGCTACACTTCGGGTTTACTGTATACCATGGACCTCCTTATTGACGATGAAGAACAGAAAATGCATCGGAATTAAATTCAACAGGCACAATGCCGACTTAAGTACAAGAGGACTGACACTCTAAATTTCTATGATTTGAACCTCTCCTGTGAGTCCAGTTTTAGATTCCGATGCTTCACTTCAGGTTTACTGTATCCCTTGGACGTTGTTACTGACGATGAAACACAGAAATTGCAATCGAATTTAATACAAAGGCACAATGCCGACTTATGTACAGGAGGACTGACACTCTAATGTTCTATGATCTGAACCTGTCCTGTGAGTCCAGTTTTAGATTCCGATGCTTCACTTCAGGTTTACTGTTTCCCTTGGTCCTTCTTATTGACGATGAAGCACAGAAATTGCATCGGAATTAAATTCAAAGGGCACAATGCCGACTTAAGTACAAGAGGACTGACACTCTAACTTTCTATGATTTTAACCTCTCCTGTGAGTCCAGTTTTAGATTCCGATGCTTCACTTCAGGTTTACAGTATCCCTTGGACCTTCTTATTGACGATGAAGCACAGAAACTGCATCGGAATTAAATACAAAAGGCACAATGCCGACTTAAGTGTAAGAGGACGGACACTCTAACTTTCTATGATTTGAACCTCTCCAGTGAGTCCAGTCTTAGATTCTGATGCTTCACTTCAGGTTTACTGTATACCTTGGACCTACTTATTGACGACGAAGCACAGAAAATGAATCGGAATTAAATTCAAAAGGCACAATGCTGACTGAAGTACAAGAGGACTGACACTCTAACTTTCTATGTTTTGAACCTCTCCAGTGAGTCCAGTTTTTGATTCCGAAGCTTCACTTCAGGTTTACTGTATCCAATGGACCTTCTTATTGACGTTGAATCACAGAAATTGCATCGGAAGTTAATACAAAAGGCACAATGCCGACTTAAGTACAAGAGGACTGACGCCTTAACTTTCTATGATTTGAACCACTCCTGTGAGTCCAGTTATGGATTCCGATGCTTCACTTCAGGTTTACTGTATCCCTTGGAACTTCTTATTGCCGATGAAACACTTACCGACTTAAGTACAAGAGGACCGACACTCTAACTTTCTATGATTTGAACCTCTCCTGTGAGTCAAGCATTAGATTCCGATGCTTCACTTCAGGTTTACTGTATCCCTTTTACCCTCTTATTGACGATGAAAAACAGAATTTGCATCCGAATTTAATACAAAAGCACAATGACGACTGAAGTACAAGAAGACTGACTCTCTAATTTCTATGATTTGAACCTCTAATGTGAGTCCAGTTTTAGATTCCGATGCTTCACTTCAGGTTTACTGTATCCCTTGGACCTTGTTATTGACGATGAAACACAGAAATTGCATCGGAATTAAATTCAAAAAGGCACAATGACGACTTAAGTACAAGAGGACGGACAATCTAACATTCCATGATCTGAATCTCTCCTGTGAGTACAGTTTTAGATTCCGATGCTACACTTCGGGTTTACCGTGTACCATGGACCTTCTTATTGACGATGAAGAACAGAAAATGCATCGGAATTAAATTCAAAAGGCACAATGCCGACTTAAGTACAAGAGGACTGACACTCTAAATTTCTATGATTTGAACCTCTCCTGTGAGTCCAGTTTTAGATTCCGATGCTTCACTTCAGGTTTACTGTGTCCATTGGACGTTCTTATTGACGATGAAACACAGAAATTGCAATCGAATTTAATACAAAGGCACAAAGCCGACTTATGTACAGGAGGACTGGCACTCTAATGTTCTATGATCTGAACTTCTCCTGTGTATCCAGTTTTAGATTCCGATGCTTCACTTCAGGTTTACTGTTTCCCTTGGACCTTCTTATTGACGATGAAGCACAGAAATTGCATCGGAATTAAATTGAAAAGGCACAATGCCGACTTAAGTACAAGAGGACTGACACTCTATCTTTCTATGATTTGAACCTCTCCTGTGAGTCCAGTTTTAGATTCCGATGCTTCACTTCAGGTATACTGTATCCCTTGGACCTTCTCAGTGACGACGAAACACAGAAATTGCATCGGAATTGAATACAAAGTCACAATGCCAACTTAAGTACAAGAGGACGGACACTCTAATTTTCTACGATTTGATCGTATCCTGTTAGTCCAATTTTAGATTCCGATGCTTCACTTCAGGTTTACTGTTTCCCTTGGACCTTCTTATTGACGAAGAAACACAGAAATTGAATCCGAATTTAATACAAAAAGCACAATGCCGACTTAAGTACAAGAGTACTGACACTCTAACGATCATTGATTTGAACCTCTCCAGCGAGTCCAGTTTTAGATTCCGACGCTTCACTTCAGTTTTACCGTATACCTTGGACATTCGTATTGACGATGAAACACAGAAATTGCATCGGAATTACATTCAAAAGGCACAATGCCGACTTAAGTACAAGAGGGCTGACACTCTAACTTTCTATGATTTGAACCTGTAATGTGAGTTCTGTTTTAGATTCCGATGCTTCACTTCAGGTGTACTGTATACCTAGGACCTACTTAATGACGATGAAACACAGAAATTGCATCGGAATGAAATTCAAAAGGCTCAATGCCGACTTAAGTACAAGAGACGGACACTCTAACTTTCTATGATTTGAACCCCTCCTGTGAGACCAGTTTTGGACTCCGATGCTTCACTTCAGGTTTACTGTATACCTTGGACCTTCTTATTGACGATCAAACAAAGAATTTGCATCAGAATTAAATTCTAAACTCACAATGCCGACTTAAGTACAAGAGGACTGGCACCCTAACTTTCTATGATTTGAACCTCTCCTGTGAGCCCAGTTTTGGAATCCGATGCTTCACTTCAGGATTACTGGATACCTTGGACCTACTTATTGACGATGAAACACAGACATTGTATCGGAATGAAATTCAAATGGCAAAATGCCGACTTAAGTTCAAGAGGACTGACACTCTAACTTTATACGATTTGAACCTCTCCCGTGAGTCCAGTTTTTTGATTCCGATGCTTCACTTCAGGTTTACTGTATCCAATGGACCTTCTTATTGACGATGAAACACAGGAATTGCATCGGAAATTAATACAAAAGGCACATTACCGACTTAAGTACAAGATGACTAATGCTCTAACTTTCTATGATTTGAACCACTCCTGTGAGTCCAGTTTTAGATTCCGATGCTTCACTTCAGGTTAACTGTATCCCTTGGACCTTCTTATTGACGATGAAACAAGGCAATTGCATTCGAAATTAATACAAAAGGCACAATGCCGACTTAAGTACAAGAAGACAGACACTCTAACTTTCAATGATTTGAACCTCACCAGTGATTCCAGTTTTAGATTCCGATGCTTCACTTCACGTTCACTGTATCCCTTGGACCTTCTTATTGACGATGAAACACAGAAATTGCATCCAAATTTAATAAAAAAGGCACAATGAAGGCTTAAGTAAAAGAGGACTGACTTTCTAACTTTCTATGATTTGAACCTCTAATGTGAGTCCAGTTTTAGTTTCCGATGCTTCACTTCAGGATTACTGTATACCTTGGTCCTTCTTATTGACGATGAAACACAGAAATTCCATCGGAATTAAATTCAAAAGGCACAATGCCGACGTAATTACAAGAGGACTGACACTCTAACTTTCTATGATTTGAACCTCTCCTGTGAGACCAGTTTTAGATTCCGATGCTTCACTTCAGGTTTACCGTATACCTTGGACCTACATATTGACGATGAAACACAGAAATTGCATCGGAATTAAATTCAAATGGCACAATGCCGGCTTAAGTACAAGAGGACTGACACTCTAACTTTCTATGATTAGAACCTCTCCTGTGAGTCCAGTTTTAGATTCCGTAGCTTCACTTCAGGTTTACTGTATACCTTGGACCTTCTTATTGACGATGAAACACAGAAATTGCATCGGAATTAAATTCAAAAGGCTCAGTGGCGACTTAAGTACAAGAGGATTGACACTCTAACTTTCTGTGATTTGAACCTCTCCTGTGAGTTCAGTTTTAGATTCAGATGCTTCACTTCATTTTTACTGTATACCTTGGACCCTCTTGTTGACGATGAAACACAGAAATTGCATCGGAATTAAATACAAAAGCCACAGTGGTTACTTAAGTACATGAGGACTGACACTCTAACTTTCTATGATTTGAACCTCTCAAGTGAGTCCAGTTTTAGATTCCCATGTTTCACTTCAGGTTTACTGAATACCTTGGACCTTCTTATTGATGATGAAGCACAGACACTGCATCGCAATTAAATACAAAAGGCACAATGCCGACTTAAGTATAAGAGGACAGACACTCTAAATTTCTATGATTTGAACTTCTCCTGTGAGTCCAGTTTTAGACTGCGATGCTTCACTTCAGGTTTACTGTATCCCTTGGACATTCTTATTGACGATGAAACACAGAAATTGCATCCGAAATTAATACAAAAGCACAGTGCCGACTTAAGTACAAGAGGACATACACTCTAACTTTCTATGATGTGAACCTGTAATGTGAGTCCAGTTTTAGATTCCGATGCTTCACTTCAGGTTTACTGTATACCTAGGACCTTCTTATTGATGATGAAACACAGAAATTGCATCGGAATTAAATTCAAAAGGCACAATGCCGACTTAAGTACAAGAGACGGACACTCTATCTTTCTATGATTTGAACCCCTCCTGTGAGTCCAGTTTTGGATTCCGATGCTTCACTTCAGGTTTAATGTATACCATTGACTTTCTTATTGACGATGAAACACAGAAATTGCCACGGAATTAAATTCAAAAGGCTCAATGGCGACTTAAGTAGAAGAGGACAGACACTCTCAATTTCTATGATTTGAACCTCTCCTGTGAGTCCAGTTTTAGATTCCGATGCTTCACTTCAGGTTTACTGTGTCCCTTGGACGTTCTTATTGACGATGAAACACAGAAATTGCAATCGAATTTAATACAAAGGCACAATGCCGACTTATGTACAGGAGGACTGACACTCTAATGTTCTATGATCTGAACCTCTCCTGTGTATCCAGTTTTAGATTCCGATGCTTCACTTCAGGTTTACTGTTTCCCTTGGACCTTCTTATTGACGATGAAGCACAGAAATTGCATCGGAATTAAATTCAAAAGGCACAATGCCGACTTAAGTACAAGAGGACTGACACTCTAACTTTCTATGATTTGAACCTCTCCTGTGAGTCCAGTTTTAGATTCCGATGCTTCACTTCAGGTTTACTGTATCCCTTGGACATTCTTATTGACGATGAAACACAGAAATTGCATCCGAATTTAATACAAAAGCACAATGCCGACTTAAGTACAAGAGGACACACACTCTAACTTTCTATGATTTGAACCTGTAATGTGAGTCCAGTTTTAGATTCCGATGCTTCACTTCAGGTTTACTGTATACCTAGGACCTTCTTATTGACGATGAAACACAGAAATTGCATCGGAATTAAATTCAAAAGGCACAATGCCGACTTAAGTACAAGAGACGGACACTCTAAATTTCTATGATTTGAACCCCTCCTGTGAGTCCAGTTTTGGATTCCGATGCTTCACTTCAGGTTTAATGTATACCTTTGACCTTCTTATTGACGATGAAAAACAGAAATTGCATCGGAAATAAATTCAAAAGGCTCAATGGCGACTTAAGTACAAGTGGACTGACACTCTAACTTTCTGTGATTTGAACCTCTCCTGTGAGTCCAGTTTTAGATTCCGATGCTTCACTTCAGGTTTACTGTATACCTTGGACCATCTTATTGAAGATGAAACACAGAAATTGCATCGGAATTAAATACAAAAGCCACAGTGCTGGCTTAAGTACATGAGGACTGACACTCTAACTTTCTATGATTTGAACCTATCCTGTGAGTCCAGTTTTAGATTCCCATGTTTCACTTCAGGTTTACTGTATACCTTGGACCTTCTTATTGACGATGAAGCACAGACTCTGCATCGGAATTAAATACAGAAGGCACAATGACGACTTAAGTACAAGAGGACTGACACTCTAAATTTCTATGATATGAACCTCTCCTGTGAGTCCAGTTTTAGATTCCGATGCTTCACTTCAGGTTTACTGTGTCCCTTGGACGTTCTTATTGACGATGAAACACAGAAATTGCATCCAAATTTAATAAAAAAGGCTAAATGAAGGCTTAAGTACAAGAGGACTGACTTACTATGATTTGAACCTCTAATGTGAGTCCAGTTTTAGATTCCGATGCTTCACTTCAGGTTTACTGTATACCTTGGACCTTCTTATTGACGATGAAACACAGAAATTCCATCGGAATTAAATTCAAAAGGCACAATGCCGACGTAAGTACAAGAGGACGGACACTCTAACTTTCTATGATTTGAACCTCTCCTGTGTGTCCAGTTTTAGATTCCGATGCAACACTTCACGTTTACTGCATACCATGGGCCTTCGTATTGACGATGAAGCACAGAAAATGCATCGGAATTAAATTCACAAGGCACAATGCTGACTTAAGTACAAGAGGACTGACACTCTAACTTTCTATGATTTGAACCTCTCCTGTGAGTCCAGTTCTGGATTCCGATGCTTCACTTCAGGTTTACTGTATACCTCGGATCTTCTTATTGACGATGAAACACAGAAAATGCATCGGAATTAAATTCAAATGGCACAATGCCGACATAAGTACAAGAGGACTGACACTCTAACATTCTATGATTAGAACCTCTCCTGTGAGTCCAGTTTTAGATTCCGTGGCTTCACTTCAGGTTTACTGTATACTTTGGACCTTCTTATTGACGATGAAACACAGAAATTGCATCGGAATTAAATTCAAAAGGCTCAGTGGCGACTTAAGTACAAGAGGACTGGCACTCTAACTTTCTGTGATTTGAACCTCTCCTGTGAGTTCAGTTTTAGATTCCGATGCTTCACTTCAGGTTTACTGTATACCTTGGACCTTCTTATTGACGATAAAACACAGAAATTGCAATCGTATTTAATACAAAGGCACAATGCCGACTTATGTACAGGAGGACTGACACTCTAATGTTCTATGATCTGAACCTCTCCTGTGTATCCAGTTTTAGATTCCGATGCTTCACTTCAGGTTTGCTGTTTCCCTTGGACCTTCTTATTGACGATGAAGCACAAATTTGCATCGGAATTAAATTCAAAAGGCACAATGCCGACTTAAGTACAAGAGGACTGACACTCTAACTTTCTATGATTTGAACATCTCCTGTGAGTCCAGTTTTAGATTCCGATGCTTCACTTCAGGTTTACTGTATCCCTTGGACCTTCTCAGTGACGACGAAACACAGAAATTGCATCGGAATTGAATACAAAGTCACAATGCCAACTTAAGTACAAGAGGACTGACACTCTAATTTTCTACGATTTGATCGTATCCTGTTAGTCCAGTTATAGATTCCGATGCTTCACTTCAGGTTTACTGTTTCCCTTGGACCTTCTTATTGACGATGAAACACAGAAATTGAATCCGAATTTAATACAAAACGCACAAGAGTACTGACACTCTAACGATCATTGATTTGAACCTCTCCTGTGAGTCCAGTTTTAGATTCCGATGCTTCACTTCAGTTTTACCGTATACCTTGGACATTCGTATTGACGATGAAGCACAGAAATTGCATCGGAATTACATTCAAAAGGCACAATGCCGACTGAAGTACAAGAATACTGGCACTCTATCTTCCTATGATTTGAACCTCTCCTGTGAGTCCAGTTTTAGATTCCCATGTTTCACTTCAGGTTTACTGTATACCTTGGACCTTCTTATTGACGATGAAGCACAGACTCTGCATCGGAATTAAATACAAAAGGCACAATGCCGACTTAAGTATAAGAGGACGGACACTCTAACTTTCTATGATTTGAACCTCTCCTGTGAGTCCAGTTTTAGATTCCGTTGCTTCACTTAAGGTTAACTGAATCCCTTGGACCTTCTTATTGACGACGAAGCACAGAAAATGCATCGCAATTAAATTCAAAAGGCACAATGACGACTTAAGTACAAGAGGACTGACACTCTAACTTTCTACGATTTGAACCTCTCCCGTGAGTCCAGTTTTTTGATTCCGATGCTTCACTTCAGGTTTACTGTATCCAATGGACCTTCTTATTGACGATGAAACACAGGAATTGCATCGGAAATTAATACAAAAGGCACATTGCCGACTTAAGTACAGGATGACTAATGCTCTAACTTTCTATGATTTGAACCACTCCTGTGAGTCCAGTTTTATGTTCCGATGCTTCACTTCAGGTTAACTGTATTCCTTGGACCTTCTTATTGACGATGAAACAAGGAAATTGCATCCGAAATTAATACAAAAGGCACAATGCCGACTTAAGTACCAGAAGACAGACACTCTAACTTTCTATGATTTGAACCTCACCAGTGATTCCAGTTTTAGATTCCGATGCTTCACTTCACGTTCACTGTATCCCTTGGACCTTCTTATTGACGATGAAACACAGAAATTGCATCCAAATTTAATAAAAAAGGCACAATGAAGGCTTAAGTACAAGAGGACTGTCTTTCTAACTTTCTATGATTTGAACCTCTAATGTGAGTCCAGTTTTAGATTCCGATGCTTCACTTCAGGTTTACTGTATACCTTGGACCTTCTTATTGACGATGAAACACAGAAATTCCATCGGAATTAAATTCAAAAGGCACAATGCCGACGTAAGTACAAGAGGACGGACACTCTAACTTTCTATGATTTGAACCTCTCCTGTGAGTCCAGTTTTAGATTCCGATGCAACACTTCACGTTTACTGTATACCATGGGCCTTCGTATTGACGATGAAGCACAGAAAATGCATCGGAATTAAATTCACAAGGCACAATGCTGACTTACGTACAAGAGGACTGACACTCTAACTTTCTATGATTTGAACCTCTCCTGTGAGTCCAGTTTTGGATTCCGATGCTTCACGTCATGTTTACTGTATACCTCGGATCTTCTTATTGACGATGAAACACCGAAAATGCATCGGAATTAAATTCAAATGGCACAATGCCGACTTAAGTACAAGAGGACTGACACTCTAACATTCTATGGTTAGAACCTCTCCTGTGAGTCCAGTTTTAGATTCCGTGGCTTCACTTCAGGTTTACTGTATAACTTGGACCTTCTTAATGACGATGAAACACAGAAATTGCATCGGAATTAAATTCAAAAGGCTCAGTGGCGACTTAAGTACAAGAGGACTGACACTCTAACTTTCTGTGATTTGAACCTCTCCTGTGAGTTCAGTTTAGATTCCGATGCTTCACTTCAGGTTTACTGTATACCTTGGACCTTCTTATTGACGAAGAAACACAGAAATTGCATCGGAATTAAATACAAAAGCAACAGTGGTTACTTAAGTACATGAGGACTGACACTCTAACTTTCTATGATTTGAACCTCTCCTGTGAGTCCAGTTTTAGATTCCCATGTTACACTTCAGGTTTACTGTATACCTTGGACCTTCTTATTGATGATGAAGCACAGACACTGCATCGGAATTAAATACAAAAGGCACAATGCCGACTTAAGTATAAGAGGACGGACACTCTAAATTTGTATGATTTGAACCTCTCCTGTGAGTCCAGTTTTAGATTCCGATGCTTCACTTCAGGTTTACTGTGTCCCTTGGACGTTCTTATTGACGATGAAACACAGAAATTGCAATCGAATTTAATACAAAGGCACAATGCCGACTTATGTACAGGAGGACTGACACTCTAATGTTCAATGATCTGAACCTCTCCTGTGTATCCAGTTTTAGATTCCGATGCTTCACTTCAGGTTGACTGTATTCCTTGGACCTTCTTATTGACGATGAAACAAGGAAATTGCATCCGAAATTAATACAAAAGGCACAATGCCGACTTAAGTACAAGAAGACAGACACTCTAACTTTCTATGATTTGAACCTCACCAGTGGTTCCAGTTTTAGATTCCGATGCTTCACTTCACGTTCACTGTATCCCTTGGACCTTCTTATTGACCATGAAACACAGAAATTGCATCCCAATTTAATAAAAAAGGCACAATGAAGGCTTAAGTACAAGAGGACTGACTTACTATGATTTGAACCTCTAATGTGAGTCCAGTTTTAGATTCCGATGCTTCACTTCAGGTTTACTGTATACCTTGGACCTTCTTATTGACGATGAAACACAGAAATTCCATCGGAATTAAATTCAAAAGGCACAATGCCGACGTAAGTACAAGAGGACGGACACTCTAACTTTCTATGATTTGAACCTCTCCTGTGAGTCCAGTTTTAGATTCCGATGCTACACTTCACGTGTACTGTATACCATGGGCCTTCGTATTGACGATGAAGCACAGAAAATGCATTGGAATTAAATTCACAAGGCACAATGCTGACTTAAGTACAAGAGGACTGACACTCTAACTTTCTGTGATTTGAACCTCTCCTGTGAGCTCAGTTTTAGATTCCGATGCCTCACTTCAGGTTTACTGTATACCTTGGACCTTCTTATTGACGAAGAAACACAGAAATTGCATCGGAATTAAATACAAAAGCAACAGTGGTTACTTAAGTACATGAGGACTGACACTCTAACTTTCTATGATTTGAACCTCTCCTGTGAGTCCAGTTTTAGATTCCCATGTTTCACTTCAGGTTTACTGTATACCTTGGACCTTCTTATTGATGATGAAGCACAGACACTGCATCGGAATTAAATACAAAAGGCACAATGCCGACTTAAGTATAAGAGGACGGACATTCTAAATTTGTATGATTTGAACCTCTCCTGTGAGTCCAGTTTTAGATTCCGATGCTTCACTTCAGGTTTACTGTGTCCCTTGGACGTTCTTATTGACGATGAAACACAGAAATTGCAATCGAATTTAATACAAATGCACAATGCCGACTTATGTACAGGAGGACTGACACTCTAATGTTCTATGATCTGAACCTCTCCTGTGTATCCAGTTTTAGATTCCGATGCTTCACTTCAGGTTAACTGTATTCCTTGGACCTTCTTATTGACGATGAAACAAGGAAATTGCATCCGAAATTAATACAAAAGGCACAATGCCGACTTAAGTACAAGAAGACAGACACTCTAACTTTCTATGATTTGAACCTCACCAGTGGTTCCAGTTTTAGATTCCGATGCTTCACTTCACGTTCACTGTATCCCTTGGACCTTCTTATTGACCATGAAACACAGAAATTGCATCCAAATTTAATAAAAAAGGCACAATGAAGGCTTAAGTACAAGAGGACTGACTTACTATGATTTGAACCTCTAATGTGAGTCCAGTTTTAGATTCCGATGCTTCATTTCAGGTTTACTGTATACCTTGGACCTTCTTATTGACGATGAAACACAGAAATTCCATCGGAATTAAATTCAAAAGGCACAATGCCGACGTAAGTACAAGAGGACGGACACTCTAACTTTCTATGATTTGAACCTCTCCTGTGAGTCCAGTTTTAGATTCCGATGCTACACTTCACGTTTACTGTATACCATGGGCCTTCGTATTCACGATGAAGCACAGAAAATGCATTGGAATTAAATTCACAAGGCACAATGCCGACTTATGTACAGGAGGACTGACACTCTAATGTTCTATGATCTGAACCTCTCCTGTGTATCCAGTTTTAGATTCCGATGCTTCACTTCAGGTTTACTGTTTCCCTTGGACCTTCTTATTGACGATGAAGCACAGAAATTGCATCGGAATTAAATTCAAAAAGCACAATGCCGACTTAAGTACAAGAGGACTGACACTCTAACTTTCTATGATTTGAACCTCTCCTGTGAGTCCAGTTTTAGATTCCGATGCTTCACTTCAGGTTTACTGTATCCCTTGGACCTTCTCAGTGACGACGAAACACAGAAATTGCATCGGAATTGAATACAAAGTCACAATGTCAACTTAAGTACAAGAGGACTGACACTCTATCTTTCTATGATTTGAACCTCTCCTGTGAGTCCAGTTTTAGATTCCCATGTTTCACTTAAGGTTTACTGTATACCTTGGACCTTCTTATTGACGATGAAGCACAGACTCTGCATCGGAATTAAATACAAAAGGCACAATGCCGACTTAAGTATAAGAGGACGGACACTCTAACTTTCTATGATTTGAACCTCTCCTGTGAGTCCAGTTTTAGATTCCGATGCTTCACTTCTGGTTAACTGGATCCCTTGGACCTTCTTATTGACGACGAAGCACAGAAAATGCATCGGAATTAAATTCAAAAGGCACAATGACGACTTAAGTACAAGAGGACTGACACTCTAACTTTCTACGATTTGAACCTCTCCCGTGAGTCCAGTTTTTTGATTCCGATGTTTCACTTCAGGTTTACTGTATCCAATGGACCTTCTTATTGACGATGAAACACAGGAATTGCATCGGAAATTAATACAAAAGGCACATTGCCGACTTAAGTACAAGATGACTAATGCTCTAACTTTCTATGATTTGAACCACTCCTGTGAGTCCAGTTTTAGATTCCGATGCTTCACTTCAGGTTAACTGTATTCCTTGGACCTTCTTATTGACGATGAAACAAGGAAATTGCATCCGAAATTAATACAAAAGGCACAATGCCGACTTAAGTACAAGAAGACAGACACTCTAACTTTCTATGATTTGAACCTCACCAGTGATTCCAGTTTTAGATTCCGATGCTTCACTTCACGTTCACTGTATCCCTTGGACCTTCTTATTGACGATGAAACACAGAAATTGCATCCAAATTTAATAAAAAAGGCACAATGAAGGCTTAAGTACAAGAGGACTGACTTTCTAACTTTCTATGATTTGAACCTCTAATGTGAGTCCAGTTTTAGATTCCGATGCTTCACTTCAGGTTTACTGTATACCGTGGACCTTCTTATTGACGATGAAACACAGATATTCCATCGGAATTAAATTCAAAAGGCACAATGCCGACGTAAGTACAAGAGGACGGACACTCTAACTTTCTATGATTTGAACCTCTCCTGTGAGGCCAGTTTTAGATTCCGATGCAACACTTCACGTTTACTGTATACCATGGGCCTTCGTATTGACGATGAAGCACAGAAAATGCATCGGAATTAAATTCACAAGGCACAATGCTGACTTACGTACAAGAGGACTGACACTCTAACTTTCTATGATTTGAACCCCTCCTGTGAGTCCAGTTTTGGATTCCGATGCTTCACGTCAGGTTTACTGTATACCTCGGATCTTCTTATTGACGATGAAACACAGAAAATGCATCGGAATTAAATTCAAATGGCACAATGCCGACTTAAGTACAAGAGGACTGACACTCTAACATTCTATGATTAGAACCTCTCCTGTGAGTCCAGTTTTAGATTCCGTGGCTTCACTTCAGGTTTACTGTATAACTTGGACCTTCTTAATGACGATGAAACACAGAAATTGCATCGGAATTAAATTCAAAAGGCTCAGTGGCGACTTAAGTACAAGAGGACTGACACTCTAACTTTCTGTGATTTGAACCTCTCCTGTGAGTTCAGTTTTAGATTCCGATGCTTCACTTCAGGTTTACTGTATACCTTGGACCTTCTTAATGACGATGAAACACAGAAATTGCATCGGAATTAAATACAAAAGCAACAGTGGTTACTTAAGTACATAAGGACTGACACTCTAACTTTCTATGATTTGAACCTCTCCTGTGAGTCCAGTTTTAGATTCCCATGTTTCACTTCAGGTTTACTGTATACCTTGGACCTTCTTATTGATGATGAAGCACAGACACTGCATCGGAATTAAATACAAAAGGCACAATGCCGACTTAAGTATAAGAGGACGGACACTCTAAATTTTTATGATTTGAACCTCTCCTGTGAGTCCAGTTTTAGATTCCGATGCTTCACTTCAGGTTTACTGTGTCCCTTGGACGTTCTTATTGACGATGAAACACAGAAATTGCAATCGAATTTAATACAAAGGCACAATGCCGACTTATGTACAGGAGGACTGACACTCTAATGTTCTATGATCTGAACCTCTCCTGTGTATCCAGTTTTAGATTCCGATGCATCACTTCAGGTTAACTGTATTCCTTGGACCTTCTTATTGACGATGAAACAAGGAAATTGCATCCGAAATTAATACAAAAGGCACAATGCCGACTTAAGTACAAGAAGACAGACACTCTAACTTTCTACGATTTGAACCTCACCAGTGATTCCAGTTTTAGATTCCGATGCTTCACTTCACGTTCACTGTATCCCTTGGACCTTCTTATTGACGATGAAACACAGAAATTGCATCCAAATTTAATAAAAAAGGCACAATGAAGGCTTAAGTACAAGAGGACTGACTTACTATGATTTGAACCTCTAACGTGAGTCCAGTTTTAGATTTCGATGCTTCACTTCAGGTTTACTGTATACCTTGGACCTTCTTATTAACGATGAAACACAGAAATTCCATCGGAATTAAATTCAAAAGGCACAATGCCGACGTAAGTACAAGAGGACGGACACTCTAACTTTCTATGATTAGAACCTCTCCTGTGAGTCCAGTTTTAGATTCCGATGCTACACTTCACGTTTACTGTATACCATGGGCCTTCGTATTGACGATGAAGCACAGAAAATGCATCGGAATTAAATTCACAAGGCACAATGCTGACTTAAGTACAAGAGGACTGACACTCTAACTTTCTATGATTTGAACCTCTCCTGTGAGTCCAGTTTTGGATTCCGATGCTTCACTTCAGGTTTACTGTATACCTCGGATCTTCTTATTGACGATGAAACACAGAAAATGCATCGGAATTAAATTCAAAAGGCACAATGCCGACGTAAGTACAAGAGGACGGACACTCTAACTTTCTATGATTTGAACCTCTCCTGTGAGTCCAGTTTTAGATTCCGATGCTACACTTCACGTTTACTGTATACCATGGGCCTTCGTATTGACGATGAAGCACAGAAAATGCATCGGAATTAAATTCACAAGGCACAATGCTGACTTAAGTACAAGAGGACTGACACTCTAACATTCTATGATTAGAACCTCTCCTGTGAGTCCAGTTTTAGATTCCGTGGCTTCACTTCAGTTTTACCGTATACCTTGGACATTCGTATTGACGATGAAACACAGAAATTGCATCGGAATTACATTCAAAAGGCACAATGCCGACTTAAGTACAAGAGGACTGGCACTCTATCTTTCTATGATTTGAACCTCTCCTGTGAGTCCAGTTTTAGATTCCCATGTTTCACTTCAGGTTTACTGTATACCTTGGACCTTCTTATTGACGATGAAGCACAGACTATGCATCGGAATTCAATACAAAAGGCACAATGCCGACTTAAGTATAAGAGGACGGACACTCCAACTTTCTATCATTTGAACCTCTCCTGTGAGTCCAGTTTTAGATTCCGATGCTTCACTTCAGGTTAACTGAATCCCTTGGACCTTCTTATTGACGACGAAGCACAGAAAATGCATCGGAATTAAATTCAAAAGGCACAATGCCGACGTAAGAACAAGAGGACGGACACTCTAACTTTCTATGATTTGAACCTCTCCTGTGAGTCCAGTTTTAGATTCCGATGCAACACTTCACGTTTACTGTATACCATGGGCCTTCGTATTGACGATGAAGCACAGAAAATGCATTGGAATTAAGTTCACAAGGCACAATGCTGACTTAAGTACAAGAGGACTGACACTCTAACATTCTATGATTAGAACCTCTCCTGTGAGTCCAGTTTTAGATTCCGTGGCTTCACTTCAGGTTTACTGTATACCTTGGACCTTCTTATTGACGATGAAACACAGAAATTGCATCGGAATTGAATTCAAAAGGCTCAGTGGCGACTTAAGTACAAGAGGACTGACACTCTAACTTTCTGTGATTTGATCCTCTCCTGTGAGTTCAGTTTTAGATTCCGAAGCTTCACTTCAGGTTTACTGTATACCTTGGACCTTCTTATTGACGATGAAACACAGAAATTGCATCGGAAATAAATACACAAGCCACAGTGGTTACTTAAGTTCATGAGGACTGACACTCTAACTTTCTATGATTTGAACCTCTCCTGTGAGTCCAGTTTTAGATTCCCATGTTTCACTTCAGGTTTACAGTATACCTTTGACCTTCTTATTGATGATGAAGCACAGACACTGGATCGGAATTAAATACAAAAGGCACAGTGCCGACTTAAGTATAAGAGGACGGACACTCTAAATTTCTATGATTTGAACCTCTCCTGTGAGTCCAGTTTTAGATTCCGATGCAACACTTCACGTTTACTGTATACCATGGGCCTTCGTATTGACGATGAAGCACAGAAAATGCATTGGAATTAAGTTCACAAGGCACAATGCTGACTTAAGTACAAGAGGACTGACACTCTAACATTCTATGATTAGAACCTCTCCTGTGAGTCCAGTTTTAGATTCCGTGGCTTCACTTCAGGTTTACTGTATACCTTGGACCTTCTTATTGACGATGAAACACAGAAATTGCATCGGAATTGAATTCAAAAGGCTCAGTGGCGACTTAAGTACAAGAGGACTGACACTCTAACTTTCTGTGATTTGATCCTCTCCTGTGAGTTCAGTTTTAGATTCCGAAGCTTCACTTCAGGTTTACTGTATACCTTGGACCTTCTTATTGACGATGAAACACAGAAATTGCATCGGAAATAAATACACAAGCCACAGTGGTTACTTAAGTTCATGAGGACTGACACTCTAACTTTCTATGATTTGAACCTCTCCTGTGAGTCCAGTTTTAGATTCCCATGTTTCACTTCAGGTTTACAGTATACCTTTGACCTTCTTATTGATGATGAAGCACAGACACTGGATCGGAATTAAATACAAAAGGCACAGTGCCGACTTAAGTATAAGAGGACGGACACTCTAAATTTCTATGATTTGAACCCCTCCTGTGAGTCCAGTTTTAGATTCCGATGCTTCACTTCAGGTTTACTGTGTCCCTTGGACGTTCTTATTGACGATGAAACACAGAAATTGCAATCGAATTTAATACAAAGGCACAATGCAGACTTATGTACAGGAGGACTGACACTCTAATGTTCTATGATCTGAACCTCTCCTGTGTATCCAGTTTTAGATTCCGATGCTTCACTTCAGGTTTACTGTTTCCCTTGGACCTTCTTATTGACGATGAAGCACAGAAATTGCATCGGAATTAAATTCAAAAGGCACAATGCCGACTTAAGTACAAGAGGACTGACACTCTAACTTTCTATGATTTGAACCTCTCCTGTGAGTCCAGTTTTAGATTCCGATGCTTCACTTCAGGTTTACTGTATCCCTTGGACCTTCTCAGTGACGACGAAACACAGAAATTGCATCGGAATTGAATACAAAGTCACAATGCCAACTTAAGTACAAGAGGACTGACACTCTATCTTTCTATGATTTGAACCTCTCCTGTGAGTCCAGTTTTAGATTCCCATGTTTCACTTCAGGTTTACTGTATACCTTGTACCTTCTTATTGACGATGAAGCACAGACTCTGCATCGGAATTAAATACAAAAGGCACAATGCCGACTTAAGTATAAGAGGACGGACACTCTAACTTTCTATGATTTGAACCTCTCCTGTGAGTCCAGTTTTAGATTCCGATGCTTCACTTCAGGTTAACTGAATCCCTTGGACCTTCTTATTGACGACGAAGCACAGAAAATGCATCGGAATTAAATTCAAAAGGCACAATGACGACTTAAGTACAAGAGGACTGACACTCTAACTTTCTACGATTTGAACCTCTCCCGTGAGTCCAGTTTTTTGATTCCGATGCTTCACTTCACGTTCACTGTATCCCTTGGACCTTCTTATTGACGATGAAACACAGAAATTGCATCCAAATTTAATAAAAAAGGCACAATGAAGGCTTAAGTACAAGAGGACTGACTTTCTAACTTTCTATGATTTGAACCTCTAATGTGAGTCCAGTTTTAGATTCCGATGCTTCACTTCAGGTTTACTGTATACCTTGGACCTTCTTATTGACGATGAAACACAGAAATTCCATCGGAATTAAATTCAAAAGGCACAATGCCGACGTAAGTACAAGAGGACGGACACTCTAACTTTCTATGATTTGAACCTCTCCTGTGAGTCCAGTTTTAGATTCCGATGCAACACTTCACGTTTACTGTATACCATGGGCCTTCGTATTGACGATGAAGCACAGAAAATGCATCGGAATTAAATTCACAAGGCACAATGCTGACTTACGTACAAGAGGACTGACACTCTAACTTTCTATGATTTGAAACTCTCCTGTGAGTCCAGTTTTGGATTCCGATGCTTCACGTCAGGTTTACTGTATACCTCGGATCTTCTTATTGACGATGAAACACAGAAAATGCATCGGAATTAAATTCAAATGGCACAATGCCGACTTAAGTACAAGAGGACTGACACTCTAACATTCTATGATTAGAACCTCTCCTGTGAGTCCAGTTTTAGATTCCGTGGCTTCACTTCAGGTTTACTGTATAACTTGGACCTTCTTGATGACGATGAAACACAGAAATTGCATCGGAATTAAATTCAAAAGGCTCAGTGGCGACTTAAGTACAAGAGGACTGACACTCTAACTTTCTGTGATTTGAACCTCTCCTGTGAGTTCAGTTTTAGATACCGATGCTTCACTTCAGGTTTACTGTATACCTTGGACCTTCTTAATGACGATGAAACACAGAAATTGCATCGGAATTAAATACAAAAGCAACAGTGGTTACTTAAGTACATGAGGACTGACACTCTAACTTTCTATGATTTGAACCTCTCCTGTGAGTCCAGTTTTAGATTCCCATGTTTCACTTCAGGTTTACGTTATACCTTGGACCTTCTTATTGATGATGAAGCACAGACACTGCATCGGAATTAAATACAAAAGGCACAATGCCGACTTAAGTATAAGAGGACGGACACTCTAAATTTTTATGATTTGAACCTCTCCTGTGAGTCCAGTTTTAGATTCCGATGCTTCACTTCAGGTTTACTGTGTCCCTTGGACATTCTTATTGACGATGAAACACAGAAATTGCAATCGAATTTAATACAAAGGCACAATGCCGACTTATGTACAGGAGGACTGACACTCTAATGTTCTATGATCTGAACCTCTCCTGTGTATCCAGTTTTAGATTCCGATGCATCACTTCAGCTTAACTGTATTCCTTGGACCTTCTTATTGACGATGAAACAAGGAAATTGCATCCGAAATTAATACAAAAGGCACAATGCCGACTTAAGTACAAGAAGACAGACACTCTAACTTTCTACGATTTGAACCTCACCAGTGATTCCAGTTTTAGATTCCGATGCTTCACTTCACGTTCACTGTATCCCTTGGACCTTCTTATTGACGATGAAACACAGAAATTGCATCCAAATTTAATAAAAAAGGCACAATGAAGGCTTAAGAACAAGAGGACTGACTTACTATGATTTGAACCTCTAACGTGAGTCCAGTTTTAGATTTCGATGCTTCACTTCAGGTTTACTGTATACCTTGGACCTTCTTATTAACGATGAAACACAGAAATTCCATCGGAATTAAATTCAAAAGGCACAATGCCGACGTAAGTACAAGAGGACGGACACTCTAACTTTCTATGATTTGAACCTCTCCTGTGAGTCCAGTTTTGCATTCCGATGCTTCACTTCAGGTTTACTGTATACCTCGGATCTTCTTATTGACGATGAAACACAGAAAATGCATCGGAATTAAATTCAAATGGCACAATGCCGACTTAAGTACAAGAGGACTGACACTCTAACTTTCTATGATTTGAACCTCTCCTGTGAGTCCAGTTTTAGATTCCGATGCTTCACTTCAGGTTTACTGTATCCCTTGGACCTTCTCAGTGAAGACGAAACACAGAAATTGCATTGGAATTGAATACAAAGTCACAATGCCAACTTAAGTACAAGAGGACTGACACTCTAATTTTCTACGATTTGATCGTATCCTGTTAGTCCAGTTTTAGATTCCGATGCTTCACTTCAGGTTTACTGTTTCCCTTGGACCTTCTTATTGACGATGAAACACAGAAATTGAATCCGAATTTAATACAAAAAGCACAAGAGTACTGACACTCTAACGATCATTGATTTGAACCTCTCCTGTGAGTCCAGTTTTAGATTCCGATGCTTCACTTCAGTTTTACCGTATACCTTGGACATTCGTATTGACGATGAAACACAGAAATTGCATCGGAATTACATTCAAAAGGCACAATGCCGACTTAAGTACAAGAGGACTGGCACTCTATCTTTCTATGATTTGAACCTCTCCTGTGAGTCCAGTTTTTGATTCCCATGTTTCACTTCAGGTTTACTGTATACCTTGGACCTTCTTATTGACGATGAAGCACAGACTCTGCATCGGAATTCAATACAAAAGGCACAATGCCGACTTAAGTATAAGAGGACGGACACTCCAACTTTCTATGATTTGAACCTCTCCTGTGAGTCCAGTTTTAGATTCGGATGCTTCACTTCAGGTTAACTGAATCCCTTGGACCTTCTTATTGACGACGAAGCACAGAAAATACATCGGAATTAAATTCAAAAGGCACAATGACGACTTAAGTACAAGAGGACTGACACTGTAACTTTCTACGATTTGAACCTCTCCCGTGAGTCCAGTTTTTTGATTCCGATGCTTCACTTCAGGTTTACTGTATCCAATGGACCTTCTTATTGACGATGAAACACAGGAATTGCATCGGAAATTAATACAAAAGGCACATTGCCGACTTAAGTACAAGATGACTAATGCTCTAACTTTCTATGATTTGAACCACTCCTGTGAGTCCAGTTTTAGATTCCGATGCTTCACTTCAGGTTAACTGTATTCCTTGGACCTTCTTATTGACGATGAAACAAGGAAATTGCATCCGAAATTAATACAAAAGGCACAATGCCGACTTAAGCACAAGAAGACAGACACTCTAACTTTCTATGATTTGAACCTCACCAGTGATTCCAGTTTTAGATTGCGATGCTTCACTTCAGGTTTACTGTATACCTTGGACCTTCTTATTGACGATGAAACACAGAAATTCCATCGGAATTAAATTCAAAAGGCACAATGCCGACGTAAGTACAAGAGGACGGACACTCTAACTTTCTATGATTTGAACCTCTCCTGTGAGTCCAGTTTTAGATTCCGATGCAACACTTCACGTTTACTGTATACCATGGGCCTTCGTATTGACGATGAAGCACAGAAAATGCATCGGAATTAAGTTCACAAGGCACAATGCTGACTTACGTACAAGAGGACTGACACTCTAACTTTCTATGATTTGAACCTCTCCTGTGAGTCCAGTTTTGGATTCCGATGCTTCACTTCAGGTTTACTGTATACCTCGGATCTTCTTATTGACGATGAAACACAGAAAATGCATCGGAATTAAATTCAAATGGCACAATGCCGACTTCCCCCCCATGAACCATGGACCTTGCCGTTGGTGGGGAGGCTTGCGTGCCTCAGCGATACAGATAGCCGTTCCGTAGGTGCAACCACAACGGAGGGGTATCTGTTGAGAGGCCAGACAAACGTGTGGTTCCTGAAGAGGGGCAGCAGCCTTTTCAGTAGTTGCAAGGGCAACAGTCTGGATGATTGACTGATCTGGCCTTGTAACAATAACCAAAACGGCCTTGCTGTGCTGGTACTGCGAACGGTTGAAAGCAAGGGGAAACTACAGCCGTAATTTTTCCCGAGGGCATGCAGCTTTACTGTATGATTACATGATGACAGCGTCCTCTTGGGTAAAATATTCCGGAGGTAAAATAGTCCCCCATTCGGATCTCCGGGCGGGGACTACTCAAGAGGATGTCGTTATCAGGAGAAAGAAAACTGGCGCTCTACGGATCGGAGCGTGGAATGTCAGATCCCTTAATCGGGCAGGTAGGTTAGAAAATTTAAAAAGGGAAATGGATAGGTTGAAGTTAGATATAGTGGGAATTAGTGAAGTTCGGTGGCAGGAGGAACAAGACTTCTGGTCAGGTGACTACAGGGTTATAAACACAAAATCAAATAGGGGTAATGCAGGAGTAGGTTTAATAATGAATAGGAAAATAGGAATGCGGGTAAGCTACTACAAACAGCATAGTGAACGCATTATTGTGGCCAAGATAGATACGAAGCCCACGCCTACTACAGTACTACAAGTTTATATGCCAACTAGCTCTGCAGATGACGAAGAAATTGAAGAAATGTATGATGAAATAAAAGAAATTATTCAGATTGTGAAGGGAGACGAAAATTTAATAGTCATGGGTGACTGGAATTCGAGTGTAGGAAAAGGGAGAGACGGAAACATAGTAGGTGAATATGGATTGGGGGACAGAAATGAAAGAGGAAGCCGCCTGGTCGAATTTTGCACAGAGCACAACATAATCATAACTAACACTTGGTTTAAGAATCATGAAAGAAGGTTGTATACATGGAAGAACCCTGGAGATACTAAAAGGTATCAGATAGATTATATAATGGTAAGACAGAGATTTAGGAACCAGGTTTTAAATTGTAAGACATTTCCAGGGGCAGATGTGGACTCTGACCACAATCTATTGGTTATGACCTGTAGATTAAAACTGAAGAAACTGCAAAAAGGTGGGAATTTAAGGAGATGGGACCTGGATAAACTAAAAGAACCAGAGGTTGTACAGAGATTCAGGGAGAGCATAAGGGAGCAATTGACAGGAAAGGTGGAAATAGATACAGTAGAAGAAGAATGGGTAGCTTTGAGGGATGAAGTAGTGAAGGCAGC
The DNA here is from genome assembly GCF_021461385.2 of Schistocerca piceifrons. NCBI lineage: Eukaryota > Metazoa > Arthropoda > Insecta > Orthoptera > Acrididae > Schistocerca > Schistocerca piceifrons. The sequence goes on from NW_025727663.1 coordinate 631,960, forward strand.
AGAGGATCAAGTAGGTAAAAAGACGAGGGCTTGTAGAAATCCTTGGGTAACAGAAGAAATATTGAATTTAATTGATGAAAGGAGAAAATATAAAAATGCAGTAAGTGAAACAGGCGAAAAGGAATACAAACGTCTCAAAAATGAGATCGACAGGAAGTGCAAAATGGCTAAGCAGGGATGGCTAGAGGACAAATGTAAGGATGTAGAGGCCTATCTCACTAGGGGTAAGATAGATACCGCCTACAGGAAAATTAAAGAGACTTTTGGAGAGAAGAGAACCACTTGTATGAATATCAAGAGCTCAGATGGAAACCCAGTTCTAAGCAAAGAAGGGAAAGCAGAAAGGTGGAAGGAGTATATAGAGGGTCTATACAAGGGCGATGTACTTGAGGACAATATTATGGAAATGGAAGAGGATGTAGATGAAGATGAAATGGGAGATATGATACTGCGTGAAGAGTTTGACAGAGCACTGAAAGACCTGAGTCGAAACAAGGCCCCCAGAGTAGACAATATTCCATTGGAACTACTGACGGCCGTGGGAGAGCCAGTGCTGACAAAACTCTACCATCTGGTGAGCAAGATGTATGAAAGAGGCGAAATACCCTCAGACTTCAAGAAGAATATAATAATTCCAATCCCAAAGAAAGCAGGTGTTGACAGATGTGAAAATTACCGAACTATCAGCTTAATAAGTCACAGCTGCAAAATACTAACACGAATTCTTTACAGACGAATGGAAAAACTAGTAGAAGCCAACCTCGGGGAAGATCAGTTTGGATTCCGTAGAAACACTGGAACACGTGAGGCAATACTGACCTTACGACTTATCTTAGAAGAAAGATTAAGGAAAGGCAAACCTACGTTTCTAGCATTTGTGGACTTAGAGAAAGCTTTTGACAATGTTGACTGGAATACTCTCTTTCAAATTCTAAAGGTGGCAGGGGTAAAATACAGGGAGCGAAAGGCTATTTACAATTTGTACAGAAACCAGATGGCAGTTATAAGAGTCGAGGGACATGAAAGGGAAGCAGTGGTTGGGAAGGGAGTAAGACAGGGTTGTAGCCTCTCCCCGATGTTGTTCAATCTGTATATTGAGCAAGCAGTAAAGGAAACAAAAGAAAAATTCGGAGTAGGTATTAAAATTCATGGAGAAGAAATAAAAACTTTGAGGTTCGCCGATGACATTGTAATTCTGTCAGAGACAGCAAAGGACTTGGAAGAGCAGTTGAATGGAATGGACAGTGACTTGAAAGGAGGATATAAGATGAACATCAACAAAAGCAAAACAAGGATAATGGAATGTAGTCTAATTAAGTCGGGTGATGCTGAGGGAATTAGATTAGGAAATGAGGCACTTAAAGTAGTAAAGGAGTTTTGCTATTTGGGGAGCAAAATAACTGATGATGGTCGAAGTAGAGAGGATATAAAATGTAGGCTGGCAATGGCAAGGAAAGCGTTTCTGAAGAAGAGAAATTTGTTAACATCCAGTATTGATTTAAGTGTCAGGAAGTCATTTCTGAAAGTATTCGTATGGAGTGTAGCCATGTATGGAAGTGAAACATGGACGATAAATAGTTTGGACAAGAAGAGAATAGAAGCTTTCGAAATGTGGTGCTACAGAAGAATGCTGAAGATTAGATGGGTAGATCACATAACTAATGAGGAAGTATTGAATAGGATTGGGGAGAAGAGAGGTTTGTGGCACAACTTGACCAGAAGAAGGGATCGGTTGGTAGGACATGTTCTGAGGCATCAAGGGATCACCAATTTAGTATTGGAGGGCAGCGTGGAGGGTAAAAATCGTAGGGGGAGACCAAGAGATGAATACACTAAGCAGATTCAGAAGGATGTAGGTTGCAGTAGGTACTGGGAGATGAAAAAGCTTGCACAGGATAGAGTAGCATGGAGAGCTGCATCAAACCAGTCTCAGGACTGAAGACCACAACAACAACAACAATGCCGACTTAAGTACAAGAGGACTGACACTCTAACATTCTATGATTAGAACCTCTCCTGTGAGTCCAGTTTTAGATTCCGTGGCTTCACTTCAGGTTTACTGTATAACTTGGACCTTCTTAATGACGATGAAACACAGAAATTGCATCGGAATTAAATTCAAAAGGCTCAGTGGCGACTTAAGTACAAGAGGACTGACACTCTAACTTTCTGTGATTTGAACCTTTCCTGTGAGTTCAGTTTTATATTCCGATGCTTCACTTCAGGTTTACTGTATACCTTGGACCTTCTTATTGACGATGAAACACAGAAATTGCATCGGAATTAAATACAAAAGCAACAGTGGTTACTTAAGTACATGAGGACTGACACTCTAACATTCTATGATTTGAACCTCTCCTGTGAGTCCAGTTTTAGATTCCCATGTTTCACTTCAGGTTTACTGTACACCTTGGACCTTCTTATTGATGATGAAGCACAGACACTGCATCGGAATTAAATACAAAAGGCACAATGCCGACTTAAGTATAAGAGGACGGACACTCTAAATTTGTATGATTTGAACCTCTCCTGTGAGTCCAGTTTTAGATTCCGATGCTTCACTTCAGGTTTACTGTGTCCCTTGGACGTTCTTATTGACGATGAAACACAGAAATTGCAATCGAATTTAATACAAAGGCACAATGCCGACTTATGTACAGGAGGACTGACACTCTAATGTTCTATGATCTGAACCATCCTGTGTATCCAGTTTTAGATTCCGATGCTTCACTTCAGGTTTACTGTTTCCCTTGGACCTTCTTATTGACGATGAAGCACAGAAATTGCATCGGAATTAAATTCAAAAGGCACAATGCCGACTTAAGTACAAGAGGACTGACACTCTAACTTTCTATGATTTGAACCTCTCCTGTGAGTCCAGTTTTAGATTCCCATGTTTCACTTCAGGTTTACTGTATACCTTGGACCTTCTTATTGATGATGAAGCACAGACACTGCATCGGAATTAAATACAAAAGGCACAATGCCGACTTAAGTACAAGAGGACTGACACTCTAACTTTCTACGATTTGAACCTCACCAGTGATTCCAGTTTTAGATTCCGATGCTTCACTTCACGTTCACTGTATCCCTTGGTTCTTCTTATTGACGATGAAACACAGAAATTGCATCCAAATTTAATAAAAAAGGCACAATGAAGGCTTAAGTACAAGAGGACTGACTTACTATGATTTGAACCTCTAACGTGAGTCCAGTTTTAGATTTCGATGCTTCACTTCAGGTTTACTGTATACCTTGGACCTTCTTATTAACGATGAAACACAGAAATTCCATCGGATTAAATTCAAAAGGCACAATGCCGACGTAAGTACAAGAGGACGGACACTCTAACTTTCTATGATTTGAACCTCTCCTGTGAGTCCAGTTTTAGATTCCGATGCTACACTTCACGTTTACTGTATACCATGGGCCTTCGTATTGACGATGAAGCACAGAAAATGCATCGGAATTAAATTCACAAGGCACAATGCTGACTTAAGTACAAGAGGACTGACACTCTAACTTTCTATGATTTGAACCTCTCCTGTGAGTCCAGTTTTGGATTCCGATGCTTCACTTCAGGTTTACTGTATACCTCGGATCTTCTTATTGACGATGAAACACAGAAAATGCATCGGAATTAAATTCAAATGGCAGAATGCCGACTTAAGTACAAGAGGACTGACACTCTAACATTCTATGATTAGAACCTCTCCTGTGAGTCCAGTTTTAGATTCCGTGGCTTCACTTCAGGTTTACTGTATACCTTGGACCTTCTTATTGACGATGAAACACAGAAATTGCATCGGAATTAAATTCAAAAGACTCAGTGGCGACTTAAGTACAAGAGGACTGACACTCTAACTTTCTGTGATTTGAACCTCTCCTGTGAGTTCAGTTTTAGATTCCGATGCTTCACTTCAGGTTTACTGTATACCTTGGACCTTCTTATTGACGATGAAACACAGAAATTGCGTCGGAATTAAATACAAAAGCCACAGTGGTTACTTAAGTTCATGAGGACTGACACTCTAACTTTCTATGATTTGAACCTCTCCTGTGAGTCCAGTTTTAGATTCCCATGTTTCACTTCAGGTTTACTGTATACCTTGGACCTTCTTATTGATGATGAAGCACAGACACTGGATCGGAATTAAATACAAAAGGCACAATGCCGACTTAAGTATAAGAGGACGTACACTCTAAATTTCCATGATTTGAACCCCTCCTGTGAGTCCAGTTTTAGATTCCGATGCTTCACTTCAGGTTTACTGTGTCCCTTGGACGTTCTTATTGACGATGAAACACAGAAATTGCAATCGAATTTAATACAAAGGCACAATGCCGACTTATGTACAGGAGGACTGACACTCTAATGTTCTATGATCTGAACCTCTCCTGTGTATCCAGTTTTAGATTCCGATGCTTCACTTCAGGTTTACTGTTTCCCTTGGACCTTCTTATTGACGATGGAGCACAGAAATTGCATCGGAATTAAATTCAAAAGGCACAATGCCGACTTAAGTACAAGAGGACTGACACTCTAACTTTCTATGATTTGAACCTCTCCTGTGAGTCCAGTTTTAGATTCCGATGCTTCACTTCAGGTTTACTGTATCCCTTGGACCTTCTCAGTGAAGACGAAACACAGAAATTGCATCGGAATTGAATACAAAGTCACAATGCCAACATAAGTACAAGAGGACTGACACTCTAATTTTCTACGATTTGATCGTATCCTGTTAGTCCAGTTTTAGATTCCGATGCTTCACTTCAGGTTTACTGTTTCCCTTGGACCTTCTTATTGACGATGAAACACAGAAATTGAATCCGAATTTAATACAAAAAGCACAAGAGTACTGACACTCTAACGATCATTGATTTGAACCTCTCCTGTGAGTCCAGTTTTAGATTCCGATGCTTCACTTCAGTTTTACCGTATACCTTGGACATTCGTATTGACGATGAAACACAGAAATTGCATCGGAATTACATTCAAAAGGCACAATGCCGACTTAAGTACAAGAGGACTAGCACTCTATCTTTCTATGATTTGAACCTCTCCTGTGAGTCCAGTTTTAGATTCCCATGTTTCACTTCAGGTTTACTGTATACCTTGGACTTTCTTATTGACGATGAAGCACAGACTCTGCATCGGAATTCAATACAAAAGGCACAATGCCGACTTAAGTATAAGAGGACGGACACTCCAACTTTCTATGATTTGAACCTCTCCTGTGAGTCCAGTTTTAGATTCCGATGCTTCACTTCAGGTTAACTGAATCCCTTGGACCTTCTTATTGACGACGAAGCACAGAAAATGCATCGGAATTAAATTCAAAAGGCACAATGCCGACGTAAGTACAAGAGGACGGACACTCTAACTTTCTATGATTTGAACCTCTCCTGTGAGTCCAGTTTTAGATTCCGATGCTACACTTCACGTCTACTGTATACCATGGGCCTTCGTATTGACGACGAAGCACAGAAAATGCATTGGAATTAAATTCACAAGGCACAATGCTGACTTAAGTACAAGAGGACTGACACTCTAACATTCTATGATTAGAACCTCTCCTGTGAGTCCAGTTTTAGATTCCGTGGCTTCACTTCAGGTTTACTGTATACCTTGGACCTTCTTATTGACGATGAAACACAGAAATTGCATCGGAATTAAATTCAAAAGGCTCAGTGGCGACTTAAGTACAAGAGGACTGACACTCTAACTTTCTGTGATTTGAACCTCTCCTGTGAGTTCAGTTTTAGATTCCGATGCTTCACTTCAGGTTTACTGTATACCTTGGACCTTCTTATTGACGATGAAACACAGAAATTGCATCGGAAATAAATACAAAAGCCACAGTGGTTACTTAAGTTCATGAGGACTGACACTCTAACTTTCTATGATTTGAACCTCTCCTGTGAGTCCAGTTTTAGATTCCCATGTTTCACTTCAGGTTTACTGTATACCTTTGACCTTCTTATTGATGATGAAGCACAGACACTGGATCGGAATTAAATACAAAAGGCACAGTGCCGACTTAAGTATAAGAGGACGGACACTCTAAATTTCTATGATTTGAACCCCTCCTGTGAGTCCAGTTTTAGATTCCGATGCTTCACTTCAGGTTTACTGTGTCCCTTGGACGTTCTTATTGACGATGAAACACAGAAATTGCAATCGAATTTAATACAAAGGCACAATGCCGACTTATGTACAGGAGGACTGACACTCTAATGTTCTATGATCTGAACCTCTCCTGTGTATCCAGTTTTAGATTCCGATGCTTCACTTCAGGTTTACTGTTTCCCTTGGACCTTCTTATTGACGATGAAGCACAGAAATTGCATCGGAATTAAATTCAAAAGGCACAATGCCGACTTAAGTACAAGAGGACTGACACTCTAACTTTCTATGATTTGAACCTCTCCTGTGAGTCCAGTTTTAGATTCCGATGCTTCACTTCAGGTTTACTGTATCCCTTGGACCTTCTCAGTGACGACGAAACACAGAAATTGCATCGGAATTGAATACAAAGTCACAATGCCAACTTAAGTACAAGAGGACTGACACTCTATCTTTCTATGATTTGAACCTCTCCTGTGAGTCCAGTTTTAGATTCCCATGTTTCACTTCAGGTTTACTGTATACCTTGTACCTTCTTATTGACGATGAAGCACAGACTATGCATCGGAATTAAATACAAAAGGCACAATGCCGACTTAAGTATAAGAGGACGGACACTCTAACTTTCTATGATTTGAACCTCTCCTGTGAGTCCAGTTTTAGATTCCGATGCTTCACTTCAGGTTAACTGAATCCCTTGGACCTTCTTATTGACGACGAAGCACAGAAAATGCATCGGAATTAGATTCAAAAGGCACAATGACGACTTAAGTACAAGAGGACTGACACCCTAACTTTCTACGATTTGAACCTCTCCCGTGAGTCCAGTTTTTTGATTCCGATGCTTCACTTCAGGTTTACTGTATCCAATGGACCTTCTTATTGACGATGAAACACAGGAATTGCATCGGAAATTAATACAAAAGGCACATTGCCGACTTAAGTACAAGATGACTAATGCTCTAACTTTCTATGATTTGAACCACTCCTGTGAGTCCAGTTTTAGATTCCGATGCTTCACTTCAGGTTAACTGTATTCCTTGGACCTTCTTATTGACGATGAAACAAGGAAATTGCATCCGAAATTAATACAAAAGGCACAATGCCGACTTAAGTACAAGAAGACAGACACTCTAACTTTCTATGATTTGAACCTCACCAGTGATTCCAGTTTTAGATTCCGATGCTTCACTTCACGTTCACTGTATCCCTTGGACCTTCTTATTGACGATGAAACACAGAAATTGCATCCAAATTTAATAAAAAAGGCACAATGAAGGCTTAAGTACAAGAGGACTGACTTTCTAACTTTCTATGATTTGAACCTCTAATGTGAGTCCAGTTTTAGATTCCGATGCTTCACTTCAGGTTTACTGTATACCTTGGACCTTCTTATTGACGATGAAACACAGAAATTCCATCGGAATTGAATTCAAAAGGCACAATGCCGACGTAAGTACAAGAGGACGGACACTCTAACTTTCTATGATTTGAACCTCTCCTGTGAGTCCAGTTTTAGATTCCGATGCAACACTTCACGTTTACTGTATACCATGGGCCTTCGTATTGACGATGAAGCACAGAAAATGCATCGGAATTAAATTCACAAGGCACAATGCTGACTTACGTACAAGAGGACTGACACTCTAACTTTCTATGATTTGAACCTCTCCTGTGAGTCCAGTTTTGGATTCCGATGCTTCACGTCAGGTTTACTGTATACCTCGGATCTTCTTATTGACGATGAAACACAGAAAATGCATCGGAATTAAATTCAAATGGCACAATGCCGACTTAAGTACAAGAGGACTGACACTCTAACATTCTATGATTAGAACCTCTCCTGTGAGTCCAGTTTTAGATTCCGTGGCTTCACTACAGGTTTACTGTATAACTTGGACCTTCTTAATGACGATGAAACACAGAAATTGCATCGGAATTAAATTCAAAAGGCTCAGTGGCGACTTAAGTACAAGAGGACTGACACTCTAACTTTCTGTGATTTGAACCTCTCCTGTGAGTTCAGTTTTAGATTCCGATGCTTCACTTCAGGTTTACTGTATACCTTGGACCTTCTTAATGACGAAGAAACACAGAAATTGCATCGGAATTAAATACAAAAGCAACAGTGGTTACTTAAGTACATGAGGACTGACACTCTAACTTTCTATGATTTGAACCTCTCCTGTGAGTCCAGTTTTAGATTCCCATGTTTCACTTCAGGTTTACTGTATACCTTGGACCTTCTTATTGATGATGAAGCACAGACACTGCATCGGAATTAAATACAAAAGGCACAATGCCGACTTAAGTATAAGAGGACGGACACTCTAAATTTTTATGATTTGAACCTCTCCTGTGAGTCCAGTTTTAGATTCCGATGCTTCACTTCAGGTTTACTGTGTCCCTTGGACGTTCTTATTGACGATGAAACACAGAAATTGCAATCGAATTTAATACAAAGGCACAATGCCGACTTATGTACAGGAGGACTGACACTCTAATGTTCTATGATCTGAACCTCTCCTGTGTATCCAGTTTTAGATTCCGATGCATCACTTCAGGTTAACTGTATTCCTTGGACCTTCTTATTGACGATGAAACAAGGAAATTGCATCCGAAATTAATACAAAAGGCACAATGCCGACTTAAGTACAAGAAGACAGACACTCTAACTTTCTACGATTTGAACCTCACCAGTGATTCCAGTTTTAGATTCCGATGCTTCACTTCACGTTCACTGTATCCCTTGCACCTTCTTATTGACGATGAAACACAGAAATTGCATCCAAATTTAATAAAAAAGGCACAATGAAGGCTTAAGTACAAGAGGAGTGACTTACTATGATTTGAACCTCCAACGTGAGTCCAGTTTTAGATTTCGATGCTTCACTTCAGGTTTACTGTATACCTTGGACCTTCTTATTAACCATGAAACACAGAAATTCCATCGGAATTAAATTCAAAAGGCACAATGCCGACGTAAGTACAAGAGGACGGACACTCTAACTTTCTATGATTTGAACCTCTCCTGTGAGTCCAGTTTTAGATTCCGATGCTACACTTCACGTTTACTGTATACCATGGGCCTTCGTATTGACGATGAAGCACAGAAAATGCATCGGAATTAAATTCACAAGGCACAATGCTGACTTAAGTACAAGAGGACTGACACTCTAACTTTCTATGATTTGAACCTCTCCTGTGAGTCCAGTTTTGGATTCCGATGCTTCACTTCTGGTTTACTGTATCCCTCGGATCTTCTTATTGACGATGAAACACAGAAAATGCATCGGAATTAAATTCAAATGGCACAAAGCCGACTTAAGTACAAGAGGACTGACACTCTAACATTCTATGATTAGAACCTCTCCTGTGAGTCCAGTTTTAGATTCCGTGGCTTCACTTCAGGTTTACTGTATACCTTGGACCTTCTTATTGACGATGAAACACAGAAATTGCATCGGAATTAAATTCAAAAGGCTCAGTGGCGACTTAAGTACAAGAGGACTGACACTCTAACTTTCTGTGATTTGAACCTCTCCTGTGAGTTCAGTTTTAGATTCCGATGCTTCACTTCAGGTTTACTGTATACCTTGGACCTTCTTATTGACGATGAAACACAGAAATTGCGTCGGAATTAAATACAAAAGCCACAGTGGTTACTTAAGTTCATGAGGACTGACACTCTAACTTTCTATGATTTGAACCTCTCCTGTGAGTCCAGTTTTAGATTCCCATGTTTCACTTCAGGTTTACTGTATACCTTGGACCTTCTTATTGATGATGAAGCACAGACACTGGATCGGAATTAAATACAAAAGGCACAATGCCGATTTAAGTATAAGAGGACGGACACTCTAAATTTCTATGATTTGAACCCCTCCTGTGAGTCCAGTTTTAGATTCCGATGCTTCACTTCAGGTTTACTGTGTCCCTTGGACGTTCTTATTGACGATGAAACACAGAAATTGCAATCGAATTTAATACAAAGGCACAATGCCGACTTATGTACAGGAGGACTGACACTCTAATGTTCTATGATCTGAACCTCTCCTGTGTATCCAGTTTTAGATTCCGATGCTTCACTTCAGGTTTACTGTTTCCCTTGGACCTTCTTATTGACGATGAAGCACAGAAATTGCATCGGAATTAAATTCAAAAGGCACAATGCCGACTTAAGTACAAGAGGACTGACACTCTAACTTTCTATGATTTGAACCTCTCCTGTGAGTCCAGTTTTAGATTCCGATGCTTCACTTCAGGTTTACTGTATCCCTTGGACCTTCTCAGTGAAGACGAAACACAGAAATTGCATCGGAATTGAATACAAAGTCACAATGCCAACTTAAGTACAAGAGGACTGACACTCTAATTTTCTACGATTTGATCGTATCCTGTTAGTCCAGTTTTAGATTCCGATGCTTCACTTCAGGTTTACTGTTTCCCTTGGACCTTCTTATTGACGATGAAACACAGAAATTGAATCCGAATTTAATACAAAAAGCACAAGAGTACTGACACTCTAACGATCATTGATTTGAACCTCTCCTGTGAGTCCAGTTTTAGATTCCGATGCTTCACTTCAGTTTTACCGTATACCTTGGACATTCGTATTGACGATGAAACACAGAAATTGCATCGGAATTACATTCAAAAGGCACAATGCCGACTTAAGTACAAGAGGACTGGCACTCTATCTTTCTATGATTTGAACCTCTCCTGTGAGTCCAGTTTTAGATTCCCATGTTTCACTTCAGGTTTACTGTATACCTTGGACCTTCTTATTGACGATGAAGCACAGACTCTGCATCGGAATTCAATACAAAAGGCACAATGCCGACTTAAGTATAAGAGGACGGACACTCCAACTTTCTATGATTTGAACCTCTCCTGTGAGTCCAGTTTTAGATTCCGATGCTTCACTTCAGGTTAACTGAATCCCTTGGACCTTCTTATTGACGACGAAGCACAGAAAATGCATCGGAATTAAATTCAAAAGGCACAATGACGACTTAAGTACAAGAGGACTGACACTCTAACTTTCTACGATTTGAACCTCTCCCGTGAGTCCAGTTTTTTGATTCCGATGCTTCACTTCAGGTTTACTGTATCCAATGGACCTTCTTATTGACGATGAAACACAGGAATTGCATCGGAAATTAATACAAAAGGCACATTGCCGACTTAAGTACAAGATGACTAATGCTCTAACTTTCTATGATTTGAACCACTCCTGTGAGTCCAGTTTTAGATTCCGATGCTTCACTTCAGGTTAACTGTATTCCTTGGACCTTCTTATTGACGATGAAACAAGGAAATTGCATCCGAAATTAATACAAAAGGCACAATGCCGACTTAAGCACAAGAAGACAGACACTCTAACTTTCTATGATTTGAACCTCACCAGTGATTCCAGTTTTAGATTGCGATGCTTCACTTCAGGTTTACTGTATACCTTGGACCTTCTTATTGACGATGAAACACAGAAATTCCATCGGAATTAAATTCAAAAGGCACAATGCCGACGTAAGTACAAGAGGACGGACACTCTAACTTTCTATGATTTGAACCTCTCCTGTGAGTCCAGTTTTAGATTCCGATGCAACACTTCACGTTTACTGTATACCATGGGCCTTCGTATTGACGATGAAGCACAGAAAATGCATCGGAATTAAGTTCACAAGGCACAATGCTGACTTACGTACAAGAGGACTGACACTCTAACTTTCTATGATTTGAACCTCTCCTGTGAGTCCAGTTTTGGATTCCGATGCTTCACTTCAGGTTTACTGTATACCTCGGATCTTCTTATTGACGATGAAACACAGAAAATGCATCGGAATTAAATTCAAATGGCACAATGCCGACTTCCCCCCCATGAACCATGGACCTTGCCGTTGGTGGGGAGGCTTGCATGCCTCAGCGATACAGATAGCCGTTCCGTAGGTGCAACCACAACGGAGGGGTATCTGTTGAGAGGCCAGACAAACGTGTGGTTCCTGAAGAGGGGCAGCAGCCTTTCCAGTAGTTGCAAGGGCAACAGTCTGGATGATTGACTGATCTGGCCTTGTAACAATAACCAAAACGGCCTTGCTGTGCTGGTACTGCGAACGGCTGAAAGCAAGGGGAAACTACAGCCGTAATTTTTCCCGAGGGCATGCAGCTTTACTGTATGATTACATGATGACAGCGTCCTCTTGGGTAAAATATTCCGGAGGTAAAATAGTCCCCCATTCGGATCTCCGGGCGGGGACTACTCAAGAGGATGTCGTTATCAGGAGAAAGAAAACTGGCGCTCTACGGATCGGAGCGTGGAATGTCAGATCCCTTAATCGGGCAGGTAGGTTAGAAAATTTAAAAAGGGAAATGGATAGGTTGAAGTTAGATATAGTGGGAATTAGTGAAGTTCGGTGGCAGGAGGAACAAGACTTCTGGTCAGGTGACTACAGGGTTATAAACACAAAATCAAATAGGGGTAATGCAGGAGTAGGTTTAATAATGAATAGGAAAATAGGAATGCGGGTAAGCTACTACACACAGCATAGTGAACGCATTATTGTGGCCAAGATAGATACGAAGCCCACGCCTACTACAGTACTACAAGTTTATATGCCAACTAGCTCTGCAGATGACGAAGAAATTGAAGAAATGTATGATGAAATAAAAGAAATTATTCAGATTGTGAAGGGAGACGAAAATTTAATAGTCATGGGTGACTGGAATTCGAGTGTAGGAAAAGGGAGAGACGGAAACATAGTAGGTGAATATGGATTGGGGGACAGAAATGAAAGAGGAAGCTGCCTGGTCGAATTTTGCACAGAGCACAACATAATCATAACTAACACTTGGTTTAAGAATCATGAAAGAAGGTTGTATACATGGAAGAACCCTGGAGATACTAAAAGGTATCAGATAGATTATATAATGGTAAGACAGAGATTTAGGAACCAGGTTTTAAATTGTAAGACATTTCCAGGGGCAGATGTGGACTCTGACCACAATCTATTGGTTATGACCTGTAGATTAAAACTGAAGAAACTGCAAAAAGGTGGGAATTTAAGGAGATGGGACCTGGATAAACTAAAAGAACCAGAGGTTGTACAGAGATTCAGGGAGAGCATAAGGGGGCAATTGACAGGAAAGGTGGAAATAGATACAGTAGAAGAAGAATGGGTAGCTTTGAGGGATGAAGTAGTGAAGGCAGCAGAGGATCAAGTAGGTAAAAAGACGAGGGCTTGTAGAAATCCTTGGGTAACAGAAGAAATATTGAATTTAATTGATGAAAGGAGAAAATATAAAAATGCAGTAAGTGAAACAGGCGAAAAGGAATACAAACGTCTCAAAAATGAGATCGACAGGAAGTGCAAAATGGCTAAGCAGGGATGGCTAGAGGACAAATGTAAGGATGTAGAGGCCTATCTCACTAGGGGTAAGATAGATACCGCCTACAGGAAAATTAAAGAGACTTTTGGAGAGAAGAGAACCACTTGTATGAATATCAAGAGCTCAGATGGAAACCCAGTTCTAAGCAAAGAAGGGAAAGCAGAAAGGTGGAAGGAGTATATAGAGGGTCTATACAAGGGCGATGTACTTGAGGACAATATTATGGAAATGGAAGAGGATGTAGATGAAGATGAAATGGGAGATATGATACTGCGTGAAGAGTTTGACAGAGCACTGAAAGACCTGAGTCGAAACAAGGCCCCCGGAGTAGACAATATTCCATTGGAACTACTGACGGCCGTGGGAGAGCCAGTGCTGACAAAACTCTACCATCTGGTGAGCAAGATGTATGAAAGAGGCGAAATACCCTCAGACTTCAAGAAGAATATAATAATTCCAATCCCAAAGAAAGCAGGTGTTGACAGATGTGAAAATTACCGAACTATCAGCTTAATAAGTCACAGCTGCAAAATACTAACACGAATTCTTTACAGACGAATGGAAAAACTAGTAGAAGCCAACCTCGGGGAAGATCAGTTTGGATTCCGTAGAAACACTGGAACACGTGAGGCAATACTGACCTTACGACTTATCTTAGAAGAAAGATTAAGGAAAGGCAAACCTACGTTTCTAGCATTTGTGGACTTAGAGAAAGCTTTTGACAATGTTGACTGGAATACTCTCTTTCAAATTCTAAAGGTGGCAGGGGTAAAATACAGGGAGCGAAAGGCTATTTACAATTTGTACAGAAACCAGATGGCAGTTATAAGAGTCGAGGGACATGAAAGGGAAGCAGTGGTTGGGAAGGGAGTAAGACAGGGTTGTAGCCTCTCCCCGATGTTGTTCAATCTGTATATTGAGCAAGCAGTAAAGGAAACAAAAGAAAAATTCGGAGTAGGTATTAAAATTCATGGAGAAGAAATAAAAACTTTGAGGTTCGGAGATGACATTGTAATTCTGTCAGAGACAGCAAAGGACTTGGAAGAGCAGTTGAATGGAATGGACAGTGTCTTGAAAGGAGGATATAAGATGAACATCAACAAAAGCAAAACAAGGATAATGGAATGTAGTCTAATTAAGTCGGGTGATGCTGAGGGAATTAGATTAGGAAATGAGGCACTTAAAGTAGTAAAGGAGTTTTGCTATTTGGGGAGCAAAATAACTGATGATGGTCGAAGTAGAGAGGATATAAAATGTAGGCTGGCAATGGCAAGGAAAGCGTTTCTGAAGAAGAGAAATTTGTTAACATCCAGTATTGATTTAAGTGTCAGGAAGTCATTTCTGAAAGTATTCGTATGGAGTGTAGCCATGTACGGAAGTGAAACATGGACGATAAATAGTTTGGACAAGAAGAGAATAGAAGCTTTTGAAATGTGGTGCTACAGAAGAATGCTGAAGATTAGATGGGTAGATCACATAACTAATGAGGAAATATTGAATAGGATTGGGGAGAAGAGAGGTTTGTGGCACAACCTGACCAGAAGAAGGGATCGGTTGGTAGGACATGTTCTGAGGCATCAAGGGATCACCAATTTAGTATTGGAGGGCAGCGTGGAGGGTAAAAATCGTAGGGGGAGACCAAGAGATGAATACACTAAGCAGATTCAGAAGGATGTAGGTTGCAGTAGGTACTGGGAGATGAAAAAGCTTGCACAGGATAGAGTAGCATGGAGAGCTGCATCAAACCAGTCTCAGGACTGAAGACCACAACAACAACAACAATGCCGACTTAAGTACAAGAGGACTGACACTCTAACATTCTATGATTAGAACCTCTCCTGTGAGTCCAGTTTTAGATTCCGTGGCTTCACTTCAGGTTTACTGTATAACTTGGACCTTCTTAATGACGATGAAACACAGAAATTGCATCGGAATTAAATTCAAAAGGCTCAGTGGCGACTTAAGTACAAGAGGACTGACACTCTAACTTTCTGTGATTTGAACCTTTCCTGTGAGTTCAGTTTTATATTCCGATGCTTCACTTCAGGTTTACTGTATACCTTGGACCTTCTTATTGACGATGAAACACAGAAATTGCATCGGAATTAAATACAAAAGCAACAGTGGTTACTTAAGTACATGAGGACTGACACTCTAACTTTCTATGATTTGAACCTCTCCTGTGAGTCCAGTTTTAGATTCCCATGTTTCACTTCAGGTTTACTGTATACCTTGGACCTTCTTATTGATGATGAAGCACAGACACTGCATCGGAATTAAATACAAATGGCAGAATGCCGACTTAAGTATAAGAGGACGGACACTCTAAATTTGTATGATTTGAACCTCTCCTGTGAGTCCAGTTTTAGATTCCGATGCTTCACTTCAGGTTTACTGTGTCCCTTGGACGTTCTTATTGACGATGAAACACAGAAATTGCAATCGAATTTAATACAAAGGCACAATGCCGACTTATGTACAGGAGGACTGACACTCTAATGTTCTATGATCTGAACCATCCTGTGTATCCAGTTTTAGATTCCGATGCTTCACTTCAGGTTTACTGTTTCCCTTGGACCTTCTTATTGACGATGAAGCACAGAAATTGCATCGGAATTAAATTCAAAAGGCACAATGCCGACTTAAGTACAAGAGGACTGACACTCTAACTTTCTATGATTTGAACCTCTCCTGTGAGTCCAGTTTTAGATTCCCATGTTTCACTTCAGGTTTACTGTATACCTTGGACCTTCTTATTGATGATGAAGCACAGACACTGCATCGGAATTAAATACAAAAGGCACAATGCCGACTTAAGTATAAGAGGACGGACACTCTAAATTTTTATGATTTGAACCTCTCCTGTGAGTCCAGTTTTAGATTCCGATGCTTCACTTCAGGTTTACTGTGTCCCTTGGACGTTCTTATTGACGATGAAACACAGAAATTGCAATCGAATTTAATACAAAGGCACAATGCCGACTTATGTACAGGAGGACTGACACTCTAATGTTCTATGATCTGAACCTCTCCTGTGTATCCAGTTTTAGATTCCGATGCATCACTTCAGGTTAACTGTATTCCTTGGACCTTCTTATTGACGATGAAACAAGGAAATTGCATCCGAAATTAATACAAAAGGCACAATGCCGACTTAAGTACAAGAAGACAGACACTCTAACTTTCTACGATTTGAACCTCACCAGTGATTCCAGTTTTAGATTCCGATGCTTCACTTCACGTTCACTGTATCCCTTGGACCTTCTTATTGACGATGAAACACAGAAATTGCATCCAAATTTAATAAAAAAGGCACAATGAAGGCTTAAGTACAAGAGGACTGACTTACTATGATTTGAACCTCTAACGTGAGTCCAGTTTTAGATTTCGATGCTTCACTTCAGGTTTACTGTATACCTTGGACCTTCTTATTAACGATGAAACACAGAAATTCCATCGGAATTAAATTCAAAAGGCACAATGCCGACGTAAGTACAAGAGGACGGACACTCTAACTTTCTATGATTTGAACCTCTCCTGTGAGTCCAGTTTTAGATTCCGATGCTACACTTCACGTTTACTGTATACCATGGGCCTTCGTATTGACGATGCAGCACAGAAAATGCATCGGAATTAAATTCACAAGGCACAATGCTGACTTAAGTACAAGAGGACTGACACTCTAACTTTCTATGATTTGAACCTCTCCTGTGAGTCCAGTTTTGGATTCCGATGCTTCACTTCAGGTTTACTGTATACCTCGGATCTTCTTATTGACGATGAAACACAGAAAATGCATCGGAATTAAATTCAAATGGCACAATGCCGACTTAAGTACAAGAGGACTGACACTCTAACATTCTATGATTAGAACCTCTCCTGTGAGTCCAGTTTTTGATTCCGTGGCTTCACTTCAGGTTTACTGTATACCTTGGACCTTCTTATTGACGATGAAACACAGAAATTGCATCGGAATTAAATTCAAAAGGCTCAGTGGCGACTTAAGTACAAGAGGACTGACACTCTAACTTTCTGTGATTTGAACCTCTCCTGTGAGTTCAGTTTTAGATTCCGATGCTTCACTTCAGGTTTACTGTATACCTTGGACCTTCTTATTGACGATGAAACACAGAAATTGCGTCGGAATTAAATACAAAAGCCACAGCGGTTACTTAAGTTCATGAGAACTGACACTCTAACTTTCTATGATTTGAACCTCTCCTGTGAGTCCAGTTTTAGATTCCCATGTTTCACTTCATGTTTACTGTATACCTTGGACCTTCTTATTGATGATGAAGCACAGACACTGGATCGGAATTAAATACAAAAGGCACAATGCCGACTTAAGTATAAGAGGACGGATACTCTAAATTTCTATGATTTGAACCCCTCCTGTGAGTCCAGTTTTAGATTCCGATGCTTCACTTCAGGTTTACTGTGTCCCTTGGACGTTCTTATTGACGATGAAACACAGAAATTGCAATCGAATTTAATACAAAGGCACAATGCCGACTTATGTACAGGAGGACTGACACTCTAATGTTCTATGATCTGAACCTCTCCTGTGTATCCAGTTTTAGATTCCGATGCTTCACTTCAGGTTTACTGTTTCCCTTGGACCTTCTTATTGACGATGAAGCACAGAAATTGCATCGGAATTAAATTCAAAAGGCACAATGCCGACTTAAGTACAAGAGGACTGACACTCTAACTTTCTATGATTTGAACCTCTCCTGTGAGTCCAGTTTTAGATTCCGATGCTTCACTTCAGGTTTACTGTATCCCTTGGACCTTCTCAGTGAAGACGAAACACAGAAATTGCATCGGAATTGAATACAAAGTCACAATGCCAACTGAAGTACAAGAGGACTGACACTCTAATTTTCTACGATTTGATCGTATCCTGTTAGTCCAGTTTTAGATTCCGATGCTTCACTTCAGGTTTACTGTTTCCCTTGGACCTTCTTATTGACGATGAAACACAGAAATTGAATCCGAATTTAATACAAAAAGCACAAGAGTACTGACACTCTAACGATCATTGATTTGAACCTCTCCTGTGAGTCCAGTTTTAGATTCCGATGCTTCACTTCACGTTCACTGTATCCCTTGGACCTTCTTATTGACGATGAAACACAGAAATTGCATCCAAATTTAATAAAAAAGGCACAATGAAGGCTTAAGTACAAGAGGACTGACTTTCTAGCTTTCTATGATTTGAACCTCTAATGTGAGTCCAGTTTTAGATTCCGATGCTTCACTTCAGGTTTACTGTATACCTTGGACCTTCTTATTGACGATGAAACACAGAAATTCCATCGGAATTAAATTCAAAAGGCACAATGCCGACGTAAGTACAAGAGGACGGACACTCTAACTTTCTATGATTTGAACCTCTCCTGTGAGTCCAGTTTTAGATTCCGATGCAACACTTCACGTTTACTGTATACCATGGGCCTTCGTATTGACGATGAAGCACAGAAAATGCATCGGAATTAAATTCACAAGGCACAATGCTGACTTACGTACAAGAGGACTGACACTCTAACTTTCTATGATTTGAACCTCTCCTGTGAGTCCAGTTTTGGATTCCGATGCTTCACGTCAGGTTTACTGTATACCTCGGATCTTCTTATTGACGATGAAACACAGAAAATGCATCGGAATTAAATTCAAATGGCACAATGCCGACTTAAGTACAAGAGGACTGACACTCTAACATTCTATGATTAGAACCTCTCCTGTGAGTCCAGTTTTAGATTCCGTGGCTTCACTTCAGGTTTACTGTATGCCTTGGACCTTCTTAATGACGATGAAACACAGAAATTGCATCGGAATTAAATACAAAAGCAACAGTGGTTACTTAAGTACATGAGGACTGACACTCTAACTTTCTATGATTTGAACCTCTCCTGTGAGTCCAGTTTTAGATTCCCATGTTTCACTTCAGGTTTACTGTATACCTTGGACCTTCTTAATGACGATGAAACACAGAAATTGCATCGGAATTAAATACAAAAGCAACAGTGGTTACTTAAGTACATGAGGACTGACACTCTAACTTTCTATGATTTGAACCTCTCCTGTAAGTCCAGTTTTAGATTCCCATGTTTCACTTCAGGTTTACTGTATACCTGGGACCTTCTTATTGATGATGAAGCACAGACACTGCATCGGAATTAAATACAAAAGGCACAATGCCGACTTAAGTATAAGAGGACGGACACTCTAAATTTTTATGATTTGAACCCCTCCTGTGAGTCCAGTTTTAGATTCCGATGCATCACTTCAGGTTAACTGTATTCCTTGGACCTTCTTATTGACGATGAAACAAGGAAATTGCATCCGAAATTAATACAAAAGGCACAATGCCGACTTAAGTACAAGAAGACAGACACTCTAACTTTCTACGGTTTGAACCTCACCAGTGATTCCAGTTTTAGATTCCGATGCTTCACTTCACGTTCACTGTATCCCTTGGACCTTCTTATTGACGATGAAACACAGAAATTGCATCCAAATTTAATAAAAAAGGCACAATGAAGGCTTAAGTACAAGAGGACTGACTTACTATGATTTGAACCTCTAACGTGGGTCCAGTTTTAGATTTCGATGCTTCACTTCAGGTTTACTGTATACCTTGGACCTTCTTATTAACGATGAAACACAGAAATTCCATCGGAATTAAATTCAAAAGGCACAATGCCGACGTAAGTACAAGAGGACGGACAGTCTAACTTTCTATGATTTGAACCTCTCCTGTGAGTCCAGTTTTAGATTCCGATGCTACACTTCACGTTTACTGTATACCATGGGCCTTCGTATTGACGATGAAGCACAGAAAATGCATCGGAATTAAATTCACAAGGCACAATGCTGACTTAAGTACAAGAGGACTGACACTCTAACTTTCTATGATTTGAACCTCTCCTGTGAGTCCAGTTTTGGATTCCGATGCTTCACTTCAGGTTTACTGTATCCCTCGGATCTTCTTATTGACGATGAAACACAGAAAATGCATCGGAATTAAATTCAAATGGCACAATGCCGACTTAAGTACAAGAGGACTGACACTCTAACATTCTATGATTAGAACCTCTCCTGTGAGTCCAGTTTTAGATTCCGTGGCTTCACTTCAGGTTTACTGTATACCTTGGACCTTCTTATTGACGATGAAACACAGAAATTGCATCGGAATTAAATTCAAAAGGCTCAGTGGCGACTTAAGTACAAGAGGACTGACACTCTAACTTTCTGTGATTTGAACCTCTCCTGTGAGTTCAGTTTTAGATTCCGATGCTTCACTTCAGGTTTACTGTATACCTTGGACCTTCTTATTGACGATGAAACACAGAAATTGCGTCGGAATTAAATACAAAAGCCGCAGTGGTTACTTAAGTTCATGAGGACTGACACTCTAACTTTCTATGATTTGAACCTCTCCTGTGAGTCCAGTTTTAGATTCCCATGTTTCACTTCAGGTTTACTGTATACCTTGGACCTTCTTATTGATGATGAAGCACAGACACTGGATCGGAATTAAATACAAAAGGCACAATGCCGACTTAAGTATAAGAGGACGGACACTCTAAATTTCCATGATTTGAACCCCTCCTGTGAGTCCAGTTTTAGATTCCGATGCTTCACTTCAGGTTTACTGTGTCCCTTGGACGTTCTTATTGACGATGAAACACAGAAATTGCAATCGAATTTAATACAAAGGCACAATGCCGACTTATGTACAGGAGGACTGACACTCTAATGTTCTATGATCTGAACCTCTCCTGTGTATCCAGTTTTAGATTCCGATGCTTCACTTCAGGTTTACTGTTTCCCTTGGACCTTCTTATTGACGATGAAGCACAGAAATTGCATCGGAATTAAATTCAAAAGGCACAATGCCGACTTAAGTACAAGAGGACTGACACTCTAACTTTCTATGATTTGAACCTCTCCTGTGAGTCCAGTTTTAGATTCCGATGCTTCACTTCAGGTTTACTGTATCCCTTGGACCTTCTCAGTGAAGACGAAACACAGAAATTGCATCGGAATTGAATACAAAGTCACAATGCCAACTTAAGTACAAGAGGACTGACACTCTAATTTTCTACGATTTGATCGTATCCTGTTAGTCCAGTTTTAGATTCCGATGCTTCACTTCAGGTTTACTGTTTCCCTTGGACCTTCTTATTGACGATGAAACACAGAAATTGAATCCGAATTTAATACAAAAAGCACAAGAGTACTGACACTCTAACGAACATTGATTTGAACCTCTCCTGTGAGTCCAGTTTTAGATTCCGATGCTTCACTTCAGTTTTACCGTATACCTTGGACATTTGTATTGACGATGAAACACAGAAATTGCATCGGAATTACATTCAAAAGGCACAATGCCGACTTAAGTACAAGAGGACTGGCACTCTATCTTTCTATGATTTGAACCTCTCCTGTGAGTCCAGTTGTAGATTCCCATGTTTCACTTCAGGTTTACTGTATACCTTGGACCTTCTTATTGACGATGAAGCACAGACTCTGCAACGGAATTCAATACAAAAGGCACAATGCCGACTTAAGTATAAGAGGACGGACACTCCAACTTTCTATGATTTGAACCTCTCCTGTGAGTCCAGTTTTAGATTCCGATGCTTCACTTCAGGTTAACTGAATCCCTTGGACCTTCTTATTGACGACGAAGCACAGAAAATGCATCGGAATTAAATTCAAAAGGCACAATGACGACTTAAGTACAAGAGGACTGACACTCTAACTTTCTTCGATTTGAACCTCTCCCGTGAGTCCAGTTTTTTGATTCCGATGCTTCACTTCAGGTTTACTGTATCCAATGGACCTTCTTATTGACGATGAAACACAGGAATTGCATCGGAAATTAATACAAAAGGCACATTGCCGACTTAAGTACAAGATGACTAATGCTCTAACTTTCTATGATTTGAACCACTCCTGTGAGTCCAGTTTTAGATTCCGATGCTTCACTTCAGGTTAACTGTATTCCTTGGACCTTCTTATTGACGATGAAACAAGGAAATTGCATCCGAAATTAATACAAAAGGCACAATGCCGACTTAAGCACAAGAAGACAGACACTCTAACTTTCTATGATTTGAACCTCACCAGTGATTCCAGTTTTAGATTGCGATGCTTCACTTCAGGTTTACTGTATACCTTGGACCTTCTTATTGACGATGAAACACAGAAATTCCATCGGAATTAAATTCAAAAGGCACAATGCCGACGTAAGTACAAGAGGACGGACACTCTAACTTTCTATGATTTGAACCTCTCCTGTGAGTCCAGTTTTAGATTCCGATGCAACACTTCACGTTTACTGTATACCATGGGCCTTCGTATTGACGATGAAGCACAGAAAATGCATCGGAATTAAGTTCACAAGGCACAATGCTGACTTACGTACAAGAGGACTGACACTCTAACTTTCTATGATTTGAACCTCTCCTGTGAGTCCAGTTTTGGATTCCGATGCTTCACTTCAGGTTTACTGTATACCTCGGATCTTCTTATTGACGATGAAACACAGAAAATGCATCGGAATTAAATTCAAATGGCACAATGCCGACTTCCCCCCCATGAACCATGGACCTTGCCGTTGGTGGGGAGGCTTGCGTGCCTCAGCGATACAGATAGCCGTTCCGTAGGTGCAACCACAACGGAGGGGTATCTGTTGAGAGGCCAGACAAACGTGTGGTTCCTGAAGAGGGGCAGCAGCCTTTTCAGTAGTTGCAAGGGCAACAGTCTGGATGATTGACTGATCTGGCCTTGTAACAATAACCAAAACGGCCTTGCTGTGCTGGTACTGCGAACGGCTGAAAGCAAGGGGAAACTACAGCCGTAATTTTTCCCGAGGGCATGCAGCTTTACTGTATGATTACATGATGACAGCGTCCTCTTGGGTAAAATATTCCGGAGGTAAAATAGTCCCCCATTCGGATCTCCGGGCGGGGACTACTCAAGAGGATGTCGTTATCAGGAGAAAGAAAACTGGCGCTCTACGGATCGGAGCGTGGAATGTCAGATCCCTTAATCGGGCAGGTAGGTTAGAAAATTTAAAAAGGGAAATGGATAGGTTGAAGTTAGATATAGTGGGAATTAGTGAAGTTCGGTGGCAGGAGGAACAAGACTTCTGGTCAGGTGACTACAGGGTTATAAACACAAAATCAAATAGGGGTAATGCAGGAGTAGGTTTAATAATGAATAGGAAAATAGGAATGCGGGTAAGCTACTACACACAGCATAGTGAACGCATTATTGTGGCCAAGATAGATACGAAGCCCACGCCTACTACAGTACTACAAGTTTATATGCCAACTAGCTCTGCAGATGACGAAGAAATTGAAGAAATGTATGATGAAATAAAAGAAATTATTCAGATTGTGAAGGGAGACGAAAATTTAATAGTCATGGGTGACTGGAATTCGAGTGTAGGAAAAGGGAGAGACGGAAACATAGTAGGTGAATATGGATTGGGGGACAGAAATGAAAGAGGAAGCCGCCTGGTCGAATTTTGCACAGAGCACAACATAATCATAACTAACACTTGGTTTAAGAATCATGAAAGAAGGTTGTATACATGGAAGAACCCTGGAGATACTAAAAGGTATCAGATAGATTATATAATGGTAAGACAGAGATTTAGGAACCAGGTTTTAAATTGTAAGACATTTCCAGGGGCAGATGTGGACTCTGACCACAATCTATTGGTTATGACCTGTAGATTAAAACTGAAGAAACTGCAAAAAGGTGGGAATTTAAGGAGATGGGACCTGGATAAACTAAAAGAACCAGAGGTTGTACAGAGATTCAGGGAGAGCATAAGGGAGCAATTGACAGGAAAGGTGGAAATAGATACAGTAGAAGAAGAATGGGTAGCTTTGAGGGATGAAGTAGTGAAGGCAGCAGAGGATCAAGTAGGTAAAAAGACGAGGGCTTGTAGAAATCCTTGGGTAACAGAAGAAATATTGAATTTAATTGATGAAAGGAGAAAATATAAAAATGCAGTAAGTGAAACAGGCGAAAAGGAATACAAACGTCTCAAAAATGAGATCGACAGGAAGTGCAAAATGGCTAAGCAGGGATGGCTAGAGGACAAATGTAAGGATGTAGAGGCCTATCTCACTAGGGGTAAGATAGATACCGCCTACAGGAAAATTAAAGAGACTTTTGGAGAGAAGAGAACCACTTGTATGAATATCAAGAGCTCAGATGGAAACCCAGTTCTAAGCAAAGAAGGGAAAGCAGAAAGGTGGAAGGAGTATATAGAGGGTCTATACAAGGGCGATGTACTTGAGGACAATATTATGGAAATGGAAGAGGATGTAGATGAAGATGAAATGGGAGATATGATACTGCGTGAAGAGTTTGACAGAGCACTGAAAGACCTGAGTCGAAACAAGGCCCCCGGAGTAGACAATATTCCATTGGAACTACTGACGGCCGTGGGAGAGCCAGTGCTGACAAAACTCTACCATCTGGTGAGCAAGATGTATGAAAGAGGCGAAATACCCTCAGACTTCAAGAAGAATATAATAATTCCAATCCCAAAGAAAGCAGGTGTTGACAGATGTGAAAATTACCGAACTATCAGCTTAATAAGTCACAGCTGCAAAATACTAACACGAATTCTTTACAGACGAATGGAAAAACTAGTAGAAGCCAACCTCGGGGAAGATCAGTTTGGATTCCGTAGAAACACTGGAACACGTGAGGCAATACTGACCTTACGACTTATCTTAGAAGAAAGATTAAGGAAAGGCAAACCTACGTTTCTAGCATTTGTGGACTTAGAGAAAGCTTTTGACAATGTTGACTGGAATACTCTCTTTCAAATTCTAAAGGTGGCAGGGGTAAAATACAGGGAGCGAAAGGCTATTTACAATTTGTACAGAAACCAGATGGCAGTTATAAGAGTCGAGGGACATGAAAGGGAAGCAGTGGTTGGGAAGGGAGTAAGACAGGGTTGTAGCCTCTCCCCGATGTTGTTCAATCTGTATATTGAGCAAGCAGTAAAGGAAACAAAAGAAAAATTCGGAGTAGGTATTAAAATTCATGGAGAAGAAATAAAAACTTTGAGGTTCGCCGATGACATTGTAATTCTGTCAGAGACAGCAAAGGACTTGGAAGAGCAGTTGAATGGAATAGACAGTGTCTTGAAAGGAGGATATAAGATGAACATCAACAAAAGCAAAACAAGGATAATGGAATGTAGTCTAATTAAGTCGGGTGATGCTGAGGGAATTAGATTAGGAAATGAGGCACTTAAAGTAGTAAAGGAGTTTTGCTATTTGGGGAGCAAAATAACTGATGATGGTCGAAGTAGAGAGGATATAAAATGTAGGCTGGCAATGGCAAGGAAAGCGTTTCTGAAGAAGAGAAATTTGTTAACATCCAGTATTGATTTAAGTGTCAGGAAGTCATTTCTGAAAGTATTCGTATGGAGTGTAGCCATGTATGGAAGTGAAACATGGACGATAAATAGTTTGGACAAGAAGAGAATAGAAGCTTTCGAAATGTGGTGCTACAGAAGAATGCTGAAGATTAGATGGGTAGATCACATAACTAATGAGGAAGTATTGAATAGGATTGGGGAGAAGAGAGGTTTGTGGCACAACCTGACCAGAAGAAGGGATCGGTTGGTAGGACATGTTCTGAGGCATCAAGGGATCACCAATTTAGTATTGGAGGGCAGCGTGGAGGGTAAAAATCGTATGGGGAGACCAAGAGATGAATACACTAAGCAGATTCAGAAGGATGTAGGTTGCAGTAGGTACTGGGAGATGAAAAAGCTTGCACAGGATAGAGTAGCATGGAGAGCTGCATCAAACCAGTCTCAGGACTGAAGACCACAACAACAACAACAATGCCGACTTAAGTACAAGAGGACTGACACTCTAACATTCTATGATTAGAACCTCTCCTGTGAGTCCAGTTTTAGATTCCGTGGCTTCACTTCAGGTTTACTGTATAACTTGGACCTTCTTAATGACGATGAAACACAGAAATTGCATCGGAATTAAATTCAAAAGGCTCAGTGGCGACTTAAGTACAAGAGGACTGACACTCTAACTTTCTGTGATTTGAACCTTTCCTGTGAGTTCAGTTTTATATTCCGATGCTTCACTTCAGGTTTACTGTATACCTTGGACCTTCTTATTGACGATGAAACACAGAAATTGCATCGGAATTAAATACAAAAGCAACAGTGGTTACTTAAGTACATGAGGACTGACACTCTAACTTTCTATGATTTGAACCTCTCCTGTGAGTCCAGTTTTAGATTCCCATGTTTCACTTCAGGTTTACTGTATACCTTGGACCTTCTTATTGATGATGAAGCACAGTCACTGCATCGGAATTAAATACAAAAGGCACAATGCCGACTTAAGTATAAGAGGACGGACACTCTAAATTTGTATGATTTGAACCTCTCCTGTGAGTCCAGTTTTAGATTCCGATGCTTCACTTCAGGTTTACTGTGTCCCTTGGACGTTCTTATTGACGATGAAACACAGAAATTGCAATCGAATTTAATACAAAGGCACAATGCCGACTTATGTACGGGAGGACTGACACTCTAATGTTCTATGATCTGAACCATCCTGTGTATCCAGTTTTAGATTCCGATGCTTCACTTCAGGTTTACTGTTTCCCTTGGACCTTCTTATTGACGATGAAGCACAGAAATTGCATCGGAATTAAATTCAAAAGGCACAATGCCGACTTAAGTACAAGAGGACTGACACTCTAACTTTCTATGATTTGAACCTCTCCTGTGAGTCCAGTTTTAGATTCCGATGCTTCACTTCAGGTTTACTGTATCCCTTGGACCTTCTCAGTGACAACGAAACACAGAAATTGCATCGGAATTGAATACAAAGTCACAATGCCAACTTAAGTACAAGAGGACTGACACTCTAATTTTCTACGATTTGATCGTATCCTGTTAGTCCAGTTTTAGATTCCGATGCTTCACTTCAGGTTTACTGTTTCCCTTGGACCTTCTTATAGACGATGAAACACAGAAATTGAATCCGAATTTAATACAAAAAGCACAAGAGTACTGACACTCTAACGATCATTGATTTGAACCTCTCCTGTGAGTCCAGTTTTGGATTCCGATGCTTCACTTCAGTTTTACCGTATACCTTGGACATTCGTATTGACGATGAAACACAGAAATTGCATCGGAATTACATTCAAAAGGCACAATGCCGACTTAAGTACAAGAGGACTGACACTCTAACTTTCTATGATTTGAACCTGTAATGTGAGTTCAGTTTTAGATTCCGATGCTTCACTTCAGGTATACTGTATACCTAGGACCTACTTATTGACGATGAAACACAGAAATTGCATCGGAATTAAATTCAAAAGGCACAATGCCGACTTAAGTACAAGAGACGGACACTCCAACTTTCTATGATTTGAACCCCTCCTGTGAGTCCAGTTTTGGATTCCGATGCTTCACTTCAGGTTTACTGTATACCTTTGACCTGATTATTGACAATGAAACACAGAAATTGCATCGGAATTAAATTCAAAAGGCTCAATGGCGACTTAAGTACAATAGGACTGACACTCTAACTTTCTGTGATTTGAACCTCTCCTGTGAGTCCAGTTTTAGATTCCGATGCTTCACTTCAGGTTTACTGTATACCTTGGACCTTCTTATTGACGATGAAACACAGAAATTGCATCGGAATTAAATACAAAAGCCACAGTGCTGGCTTAAGTACATGAGGACTGACACTCTAACTTTCTATGATTTGAACCTCTCCTGTGAGTCCAGTTTTAGATTCCCATGTTTCACTTCAGGTTTACTGTATACCTTGGACCTTCTTATTGACGATGAAACAAGGCAATTGCATCCGAAATTAATACAAAAGGCACAATGCCGACTTAAGTACAAGAAGACAGACACTCTAACTTTCTATGATTTGAACCTCACCAGTGATTCCAGTTTTAGATTCCGATGCTTCACTTCACGTTCACTGTATCCCTTGGACCTTCTTATTGACGACGAAACACAGAAATTGCATCCAAATTTAATAAAAAAGGCACAATGAAGGCTTAAGTACAAGAGGACTGACTTTCTAACTTTCTATGATTTGAACCTCTAATGTGAGTCCAGTTTTAGATTCCGATGCTTCACTTCAGGTTTACTGTATACCTTGGACCTTCGTATTGTCGATGAAACACAGAAATTCCATCGGAATTAAATTCAAAAGGCACAATGCCGACGTAAGTACAAGAGGACTGACACTCTATCTTTCTATGATTTGAACCTCTCCTGTGAGACCAGTTTTAGATTCCGATGCTTCACTTCAGGTTTACCGTATACCTTGGACCTACATATTGACGATCAAATTCAGAAATTGCATCGGAATTACATTCAAAAGTCACAATGCCGACTTATGTATAGGAGGACGGACACTCTAACTTTCTATGATTTGAACCTCTCCTGTGAGTCCAGTTTTAGATTCCGATGCAACACTTCACGTTTACTGTATACCATGGGCCTTCGTATTGATGATGAAGCACAGAAAATGCATCGGAATTAAATTCACAAGGCACAATGCTGACTTACGTACAAGAGGACTGACACTCTAACTTTCTATGATTTGAACCTCTCCTGTGAGTCCAGTTTTGGATTCCGATGCTTCACTTCAGGTTTACTGTATACCTCGGATCTTCTTATTGACGATGAAACACAGAAAATGCATCGGAATTAAATTCAAATGGCACAATGCCGACTTCCCCCCCATGAACCATGGACCTTGCCGTTGGTGGGGAGGCTTGCGTGCCTCAGCGATACAGATAGCCGTTCCGTAGGTGCAACCACAACGGAGGGGTATCTGTTGAGAGGCCAGACAAACGTGTGGTTCCTGAAGAGGGGCAGCAGCCTTTTCAGTAGTTGCAAGGGCAACAGTCTGGATGATTGACTGATCTGGCCTTGTAACAATAATCAAAACGGCCTTGCTGTGCTGGTACTGCGAACGGCTGAAAGCAAGGGGAAACTACAGCCGTAATTTTTCCCGAGGGCATGCAGCTTTACTGTATGATTACATGATGACAGCGTCCTCTTGGGTAAAATATTCCGGAGGTAAAATAGTCCCCCATTCGGATCTCCGGGCGGGGACTACTCAAGAGGATGTCGTTATCAGGAGAAAGAAAACTGGCGCTCTACGGATCGGAGCGTGGAATGTCAGATCCCTTAATCGGGCAGGTAGGTTAGAAAATTTAAAAAGGGAAATGGATAGGTTGAAGTTAGATATAGTGGGAATTAGTGAAGTTCGGTGGCAGGAGGAACAAGACTTCTGGTCAGGTGACTACAGGGTTATAAACACAAAATCAAATAGGGGTAATGCAGGAGTAGGTTTAATAATGAATAGGAAAATAGGAATGCGGGTAAGCTACTACAAACAGCATAGTGAACGCATTATTGTGGCCAAGATAGATACGAAGCCCACGCCTACTACAGTACTACAAGTTTATATGCCAACTAGCTCTGCAGATGACGAAGAAATTGAAGAAATGTATGATGAAATAAAAGAAATTATTCAGATTGTGAAGGGAGACGAAAATTTAATAGTCATGGGTGACTGGAATTCGAGTGTAGGAAAAGGGAGAGTCGGAAACATAGTAGGTGAATATGGATTGGGGGACAGAAATGAAAGAGGAAGCCGCCTGGTCGAATTTTGCACAGAGCACAACATAATCATAACTAACACTTGGTTTAAGAATCATGAAAGAAGGTTGTATACATGGAAGAACCCTGGAGATACTAAAAGGTATCAGATAGATTATATAATGGTAAGACAGAGATTTAGGAACCAGGTTTTAAATTGTAAGACATTTCCAGGGGCAGATGTGGACTCTGACCACAATCTATTGGTTATGACCTGTAGATTAAAACTGAAGAAACTGCAAAAAGGTGGGAATTTAAGGAGATGGGACCTGGATAAACTAAAAGAACCAGAGGTTGTACAGAGATTCAGGGAGAGCATAAGGGAGCAATTGACAGGAAAGGTGGAAATAGATACAGTAGAAGAAGAATGGGTAGCTTTGAGGGATGAAGTAGTGAAGGCAGCAGAGGATCAAGTAGGTAAAAAGACGAGGGCTTGTAGAAATCCTTGGGTAACAGAAGAAATATTGAATTTAATTGATGAAAGGAGAAAATATAAAAATGCAGTAAGTGAAACAGGCGAAAAGGAATACAAACGTCTCAAAAATGAGATCGACAGGAAGTGCAAAATGGCTAAGCAGGGATGGCTAGAGGACAAATGTAAGGATGTAGAGGCCTATCTCACTAGGGGTAAGATAGATACCGCCTACAGGAAAATTAAAGAGACTTTTGGAGAGAAGAGAACCACTTGTATGAATATCAAGAGCTCAGATGGAAACCCAGTTCTAAGCAAAGAAGGGAAAGCAGAAAGGTGGAAGGAGTATATAGAGGGTCTATACAAGGGCGATGTACTTGAGGACAATATTATGGAAATGGAAGAGGATGTAGATGAAGATGAAATGGGAGATATGATACTGCGTGAAGAGTTTGACAGAGCACTGAAAGACCTGAGTCGAAACAAGGCCCCCGGAGTAGACAATATTCCATTGGAACTACTGACGGCCGTGGGAGAGCCAGTGCTGACAAAACTCTACCATCTGGTGAGCAAGATGTATGAAAGAGGCGAAATACCCTCAGACTTCAAGAAGAATATAATAATTCCAATCCCAAAGAAAGCAGGTGTTGACAGATGTGAAAATTACCGAACTATCAGCTTAATAAGTCACAGCTGCAAAATACTAACACGAATTCTTTACAGACGAATGGAAAAACTAGTAGAAGCCAACCTCGGGGAAGATCAGTTTGGATTCCGTAGAAACACTGGAACACGTGAGGCAATACTGACCTTACGACTTATCTTAGAAGAAAGATTAAGGAAAGGCAAACCTACGTTTCTAGCATTTGTGGACTTAGAGAAAGCTTTTGACAATGTTGACTGGAATACTCTCTTTCAAATTCTAAAGGTGGCAGGGGTAAAATACAGGGAGCGAAAGGCTATTTACAATTTGTACAGAAACCAGATGGCAGTTATAAGAGTCGAGGGACATGAAAGGGAAGCAGTGGTTGGGAAGGGAGTAAGACAGGGTTGTAGCCTCTCCCCGATGTTGTTCAATCTGTATATTGAGCAAGCAGTAAAGGAAACAAAAGAAAAATTCGGAGTAGGTATTAAAATTCATGGAGAAGAAATAAAAACTTTGAGGTTCGCCGATGACATTGTAATTCTGTCAGAGACAGCAAAGGACTTGGAAGAGCAGTTGAATGGAATGGACAGTGTCTTGAAAGGAGGATATAAGATGAACATCAACAAAAGCAAAACAAGGATAATGGAATGTAGTCTAATAAAGTCGGGTGATGCTGAGGGAATTAGATTAGGAAATGAGGCACTTAAAGTAGTAAAGGAGTTTTGCTATTTGGGGAGCAAAATAACTGATGATGGTCGAAGTAGAGAGGATATAAAATGTAGGCTGGCAATGGCAAGGAAAGCGTTTCTGAAGAAGAGAAATTTGTTAACATCCAGTATTGATTTAAGTGTCAGGAAGTCATTTCTGAAAGTATTCGTATGGAGTGTAGCCATGTATGGAAGTGAAACATGGACGATAAATAGTTTGGACAAGAAGAGAATAGAAGCTTTCGAAATGTGGTGCTACAGAAGAATGCTGAAGATTAGATGGGTAGATCACATAACTAATGAGGAAGTATTGAATAGGATTGGGGAGAAGAGAGGTTTGTGGCACAACCTGACCAGAAGAAGGGATCGGTTGGTAGGACATGTTCTGAGGCATCAAGGGATCACCAATTTAGTATTGGAGGGCAGCGTGGAGGGTAAAAATCGTATGGGGAGACCAAGAGATGAATACACTAAGCAGATTCAGAAGGATGTAGGTTGCAGTAGGTACTGGGAGATGAAAAAGCTTGCACAGGATAGAGTAGCATGGAGAGCTGCATCAAACCAGTCTCAGGACTGAAGACCACAACAACAACAACAATGCCGACTTAAGTACAAGAGGACTGACACTCTAACATTCTATGATTAGAACCTCTCCTGTGAGTCCAGTTTTAGATTCCGTGGCTTCACTTCAGGTTTACTGTATAACTTGGACCTTCTTAATGACGATGAAACACAGAAATTGCATCGGAATTAAATTCAAAAGGCTCAGTGGCGACTTAAGTACAAGAGGACTGACACTCTAACTTTCTGTGATTTGAACCTTTCCTGTGAGTTCAGTTTTAGATTCCGATGCTTCACTTCAGGTTTACTGTATACCTTGGACCTTCTTATTGACGATGAAACACAGAAATTGCATCTGAATTAAATACAAAAGCAACAGTGGTTACTTAAGTACATGAGGACTGACACTCTAACTTTCTATGATTTGAACCTCTCCTGTGAGTCCAGTTTTAGATTCCCATGTTTCACTTCAGGTTTACTGTATACCTTGGACCTTCTTATTGATGATGAAGCACAGACACTGCATCGGAATTAAATACAAAAGGCACAATGCCGACTTAAGTATAAGAGGACGGACACTCTAAATTTGTATGATTTGAACCTCTCCTGTGAGTCCAGTTTTAGATTCCGATGCTTCACTTCAGGTTTACTGTGTCCCTTGGACGTTCTTATTGACGATGAAACACAGAAATTGCAATCGAATTTAATACAAAGGCACAATGCCGACTTATGTACAGGAGGACTGACACTCTAATGTTCTATGATCTGAACCATCCTGTGAGTTCAGTTTTAGATTCAGATGCTTCACTTCAGGTTTACTGTTTCCCTTGGACCTTCTTATTGACGATGAAGCACAGAAATTGCATCGGAATTAAATTCAAAAGGCACAATGCCGACTTAAGTACAAGAGGACTGACACTCTAACTTTCTATGATTTGTACCTCTCCTGTGAGTCCAGTTTTAGATTCCGATGCTTCACTTCAGGTTTACTGTATCCCTTGGACCTTCTCAGTGACAACGAAACACAGAAATTGCATCGGAATTGAATACAAAGTCACAATGCCAACTTAAGTACAAGAGGACTGACACTCTAATTTTCTACGATTTGATCGTATCCTGTTAGTCCAGTTTTAGATTCCGATGCTTCACTTCAGGTTTACTGTTTCCCTTGGACCTTCTTGTTGACGATGAAACACAGAAATTGCATCGGAATTAAATACAAAAGCCACAGTGGTTACTTAAGTACATGAGGACTGACACTCCAACTCTCTGTGATTTGAACCTCTCCTGTGAGTTCAGTTTTAGATTCCGATGCTTCACTTCAGGTTTACTGTATACCTTGGACCATCTTATTGACGATGAAACACAGAAATTGCATCGGAATTAAATACAAAAGCCACAGTGCTGGCTTAAGTACATGAGGACTGACACTCTAACTTTCTATGATTTGAACCTCTCCTGTGAGTCCAGTTTTAGATTCCCATGTTTCACTTCAGGTTTACTGTATACCTTGGACCTTCTTATTGACGATGAAGCACAGACTCTGCATCGGAATTAAATACAAAAGGCACAATGACGACTTAAGTACAAGAGGACTGACACTCTAACTTTCTACGATTTGAACCTCTCCCGTGAGTCCAGTTTTTTGATTCCGATGCTTCACTTCAGGTTTACTGTATCCAATGGACCTTCTTATTGACGATGAAACACAGGAATTGCATCGGAAATTAATACAAAAGGCACATTGCCGACTTCAGTACAAGATGGTTAATGCTCTAACTTTCTATGATTTGAACCACTCCTGTGAGTCCAGTTTTAGATTCCGATGCTGCACTTCAGGTTAACTGTATTCCTTGGACCTTCTTATTGACGATGAAACAAGGAAATTGCATCCGAAATTAATACAAAAGGCACAATGCCGACTTAAGTACAAGAAGACAGACACTCTAACTTTCTATGATTTGAACCTCACCAGTGATTCCAGTTTTAGATTCCGATGCTTCACTTCACGTTCACTGTATCCCTTGGACTTTCTTATTGACGATGAAACACAGAAATTGCATCCAAATTTAATACAAAAGTCACAATGAAGGCTTAAGTACAAGAGGACTGACTTTCTAACTTTCTATGATTTGAACCTCTAATGTGAGTCCAGTTTTAGATTCCGATTCTTCACTTCAGGTTTACTGTATACCTTGGACCTTCTTATTGACGATGAAACACAGAAATTTCATCGGAATTAAATTCAAAAGGCACAATGCCGACGTAAGTACAAGAGGACGGACACTCTAACTTTCTATGATTTGAACTTCTCCTGTGAGTCCAGTTTTAGATTCCGATGCTACACTTCACGTTTACTGTATACCATGGGCCTTCGTATTGACGATGAAGCACAGAAAATGCATCGGAATTAAATTCACAAGGCACAATGCTGACTTAAGTACAAGAGGACTGACACTCTAACTTTCTATGATTTGAACCTCTCCTGTGAGTCCAGTTTTGGATTCCGATGCTTCACTTCAGGTTTACTGTATACCTCGGATCTTCTTATTGACGATGAAACACAGAAAATGCATCGGAATTAAATTCAAATGGCACAATGCCGACTTAAGTACAAGAGGACTGACACTCTAACATTCTATGATTAGAACCTCTCCTGTAAGTCGAGTTTTAGATTCCGTGGCTTCACTTCAGGTTTACTGTATACCTTGGACCTTCTTATTGACGATGAAACACAGAAATTGCATCGGAATTAAATTCAAAAGGCTCAGTGGCGACTTAAGTACAAGTGGACTGACACTCTAACTTTCTGTGATATGAACCTCTCCTGTGAGTTCAGTTTTAGATTCCGATGCTTCACCTCAGGTTTACTGTATACCTTAGACCTTCTTATTGACGATGAAACACAGAAATTGCATCGGAATTAAATACAAAAGCCACTGTGGTTACTTAAGTACATGAGGACTGACACTCTAACTTTCTATGATTTGAACCTCTCCTACGAGTCCAGTTTTAGATTCCCATGTTTCACTTCAGGTTTACTGTATACCTTGGACCTTCTTATTGATGATGAAGCACAGACACTGCATCGGAATTAAATACAAAAAGCACAATGCCGACTTAAGTATAAGAGGACGGACACTCTAAATTTCTATGATTTGAACCTCTCCTGTGAGTCCAGTTTTAGATTCCGATGCTTCACTTCAGGTTTACTGTGTCCCTTGGACGTTCTTATTGACGATGAAACACAGAAATTGCAATCGAATTTAATACAAAGGCTCAATGCCGACTTATGTACAGGATTACTGACACTCTTATGTTCTATGATCTGAACCTCTCCTGTGTATCCAGTTTTAGATTCCGATGCTTCACTTCAGGTTTACTGTTTCCCTTGGACCTTCTTATTGACGATGAAGCACAGAAATTGCATCGGAATTAAATTCAAAAGGCACAATGCCGACTTAAGTACAAGAGGACTGACACTCTAACTTAATATGATTTGAACCTCTCCTGTGAGTCCAGTTTTAGATTCCGATGCTTCACTTCAGGTTTACTGTATCCCTTGGACCTTCTCAGTGACGACGAAACACAGAAATTGCATCGGAATTGAATACAAAGTCACAATGCCAACTTAAGTACAAGAGGACTGACACTCTAATTTTCTACGATTTGATCGTATCCTGTTAGTCCAGTTTTAGATTCCGATACTTCACTTCAGGTTTACTGTTACCCTTGGACCTTCTTATTGACGATGAAACACAGAAATTGAATCCGAATTTAATACAAAAAGCACAAGAGTACTGACACTCTAACGATCATTGATTTGAACCTCTCCTGTGAGTCCAGTTTTAGATTCCGATGCTTCACTTCAGTTTTACCGTATACCTTGGACATTCGTATTGACAATGAAACACAGAAATTGCATCGGAATTACATTCAAAAGGCACAATGCCGACTTAAGTACAAGAGGACTGGCACTTTATCTTTCTATGATTTGAACCTCTCCTGTGAGTCCAGTTTTAGATTCCGATGCTTCACTTCAGGTTAACTGAATCCCTTGGACCTTCTTATTGACGACGAAGCACAGAAAATGCATCGGAATTAAATTCAAAAAAGCACAATGACGACTTAAGTACAAGAGGACTGACACTCTAACTTTCTACGATTTGAACCTCTCCCGTGAATCCAGTGTTTTGATTCCGATGCTTCACTTCAGGTTTACTGTATCCAATGGACCTTCTTATTGACGATGAAACACAGGAATTGCATCGGAAATTAATACAAAAGGCACATTGCCGACTTAAGTACAAGATGACTAATGCTCTAACTTTCTATGATTTGAACCACTCCTGTGAGTCCAGTTTTAGATTCCGATGCTTCACTTCAGGTTAACTGTATTCCTTGGACCTTCTTATTGACGAAGACACAAGGAAATTGCATCCGAAATTAATACAAAAGGCACAATGCCGACTTAAGTACAAGAAGACAGACACTCTAACTTTCTATGATTTGAACCTCACCAGTGATTCCAGTTTTAGATTCCGATGCTTCACTTCACGTTCACTGTATCCCTTGGACCTTCTTATTGACGATGAAACACAGAAATTGCATCCAAATTTAATAAAAAAGGCACAATGAAGGCTTAAGTACAAGAGGACTGACTTTCTAAATTTCTATGATTTGAACCTCTAATGTGAGTCCAGTTTTAGATTCCGATGCTTCACTTCAGGTTTACTGTATACCTTGGACCTTCTTATTGACGATGAAACACAGAAATTCCATCGGAATTAAATTCAAAAGGCACAATGCCGACGTAAGTACAAGAGGACAGACACTCTAACTTTCTATGATTTGAACCTCTCCTGTGAGTCCAGTTTTAGATTCCGATGCAACACTTCACGTTTACTGTATACCATGGGCCTTTGTATTGACGATGAAGCACAGAAAATGCATCGGAATTAAATTCACAAGGCGCAATGCTGACTTACGTACAAGAGGACTGACACTCTAACTTTCTATGATTTGAACCTCTCCTGTGAGTCCAGTTTTGGATTCCAATTCTTCACTTCAGGTTTACTGTATACCTTGGATCTTCTTATTGACGATGAAACACAGAAAATGCATCGTAATTAAATTCAAATGGCACAATGCCGATTTAAGTACAAGAGGACTGACACTCTAACATTCTATGATTAGAACCTCTCCTGTGAGTCCAGTTTTAGATTCCGTGGCTTCACTTCAGGTTTACTGTATAACTTGGACCTTCTTATTGACGATGAAACACAGAATTTGCATCGGAATTAAATTCAAAAGGCTCAGTGGCGACTTAAGTACAAGAGGACTGACACTCTAACTTTCTATGATTTGAACCTCTCCTGTGAGTTCAGTTTTAGATTCCGATGCTTCACTTCAGGTTTACTGTATACCTTGGACCTACTTATTGACGATGAAACACAGAAATTGCATCGGAATTAAATACAAAAGCCACAGTGGTTACTTAAGTACATGAGGACTGACACTCTAACTTTCTATGATTTGAACCTCTCCTGTGAGCCAGTTTTAGATTCCCATGTTTCACTTCAGGTTTACTGTATACCTTGGACCTTCTTATTGATGATGAAGCACAGACAGTGCATCGGAATTAAATACAAAAGGCACAATGCCGACTTAAGTATAAGAGGACGGACACTCTAAATTTGTATGATTTGAACCTCTCCTGTGAGTCCAGTTTTAGATTCCGATGCTTCACTTCAGGTTTACTGTGTCCCTTGGACGTTCTTATTGACGATGAAACACAGAAATTGCAATCGAATTTAATACAAAGGCACAATGCCGACTTATGTACAGGAAGACTGACACTCTAATGTTCTATGATCTGAACCATCCTGTGTATCCACTTTTAGATTCCGATGCTTCACTTCAGGTTTACTGTATACCTTGGACCTTCTTATTGACGATCAAACAAAGAATTTGCATCAGAATTAAATTCTAAAGTCACAATGCCGACATAAGTACAAGAGGACTGGCACCCTAACTTTCTATGATTTGAACCTCTCCTGTGAGTCCAGTTTTGGAATCCGATGCTTCACTTCAGGATTACTGGATACCTTGGACCTACTTATTGACGATGAAACACAGGAATTGTATTGGAATGAAATTCAAATGGCAAAATGCCGACTTAAGTACAAGAGGACTGACACTCTAACTTTCTATGATTTGAACCTCTCCTGTGAGTCCAATTTTAGACTGCGATGCTTCACTTCAGGTTTACTGTATCCCTTGGACATTCTTATTGACGATGAAACACAGAAATTGCATCCGAATTTAATACAAAAGCACAATGCCGACTTAAGTACAAGAGGACACACACTCTAACTTTCTATGATTTGAACCTGTAATGTGAGTCCAGTTTTAGATTCCGATGCTTTACTTCAGGTTTTTCTGTATACCTAGGACCTTCTTATTGACGATGAAACACAGAAATTGCATCGGAATTAAATTCAAAAGGCACAATGCCGACTTAAGTACAAGAGACGGACACTCTAACTTTCTATGATTTGAACCCCTCCTGTGAGTCCAGTTT
This sequence comes from Schistocerca piceifrons, assembly GCF_021461385.2. NCBI lineage: Eukaryota > Metazoa > Arthropoda > Insecta > Orthoptera > Acrididae > Schistocerca > Schistocerca piceifrons. The sequence goes on from NW_025727663.1 coordinate 671,105, forward strand.
TGGATTCCGATGCTTCACTTCAGGTTTACTGTATACCTTTGACCTGCTTATTGACGATGGAACACAGAAATTGCATCGGAATTAAATTCAAAAGGCTCAATGGCGACTTAAGTACTAGAGGACTGACACTCTAACTTTCTGTGATTTTAACCTCTCCTGTGAGTCCAGTTTTAGATTCCGATGCTTCACTTCAGGTTTACTGTATACCTTGGACCTTATTATTGACGATGAAACACAGAAATTGCATCGGAATTAAATACAAAAGCCACAGTGCTGGCTTAAGTACATGAGGACTGACACTCTAACTTTCTATGATTTGAACCTCTCCTGTGAGTCCAGTTTTAGATTCCCATGTTTCACTTCAGGTTTACTGTATACCTTGGACCTTCTTATTGACGATGAAGCACAGACATTGCATCGGAATTAAATACAAAAGGCACAATGCCGACTTAAGTATAAGAGGACGGACACTCTAACTTTCTATGATTTGAACCTCTCCTGTGAGTCCAGTTTTAGATTCCGATGCTTCACTTCAGGTTAACTGAATCCCTTGGACCTTCTTATTGACGACGAAGCACAGAAAATGCATCGGAATTAAATTCAAAAGGCACAATGACGACTTAAGTACAAGAGGACTGACACTCTAACTTTATACGATTTGAACCTCTCCCGTGAGTCCAGTTTTTTGATTCCGATGCTTCACTTCAGGTTTACTGTAACCAATGGACCTTCTTATTGACGATGAAACACAGGAATTGCATCGGAAATTAATACAAACGGCACATTACCGACTTAAGTACAAGATGACTAATGCTCTAACTTTCTATGATTTGAACCACTCCTGTGAGTCCAGTTTTAGATTCCGATGCTTCACTTCAGGTTAACTGTATCCCTTGGACCTTCTTATTGACGATGAAACAAGGAAATTGCATCCGAAATTATACAAAAGGCACAATGCCGACTTAAGTACAAGAAGACAGACACTCTAACTTTCTATGATTTGAACCTCACCAGTGATTCCAGTTTTAGATTCCGATGCTTCACTTCACGTTCACTGTATCCCTTCGACCTTCTTATTGACGATGAAACACAGGAATTGCATCCAAATTTAATAAAAAAGGCACAATGAAGGCTTAAGTACAAGAGGACTGACTTTCTAACTTTCTATGATTTGAACCTCTAATGTGAGTCCAGTTTTAGATTCCGATGCTTCACTTCAGGTTTACTGTATACCTTGGACCTTCTTATTGACGATGAAACACAGAAATTCCATCGGAATTAAATTCAAAAGGAACAATGCCGACGTAAGTACAAGAGGACTGACACTCTAACTTTCTATGATTTGAACCTCTCCTGTGAGACCAGTTTTAGATTCCGATGCTTCACTTCAGGTTTACCGTACACCTTGGACCTACATATCGACGATGAAACACAGAAATTGCATCGGAATTAAATTCAAAAGTCACAATGCCGACTTATGTATAAGAGGACGGACACTCTAACTTTCTATGATTTGAACCTCTCCTGTGAGTCCAGTTTTAGATTCCGATGCTACACTTCACGTTTACTGTATACCATGGGCCTTCGTATTGACGATGAAGCACAGAAAATGCATCGGAATTAAATTCACAAGGCGCAATGCTGACTTAAGTACAAGAGGACTGACACTCTAACTTTCTATGATTTGAACCTCTCCTGTGAGTCCAGTTTTGGATTCCGATGCTTCACTTCAGGTTTACTGTATACCTCGGATCTTCTTATTGACGATGAAACACAGAAAATGCATCGGAATTAAATTCAAATGGCACAATGCCGACTTAAGTACAAGAGGACTGACACTCTAACTTTCTATGATTAGAACCTCTCCTGTGAGCCCAGTTTTAGATTCCGTAGTTTCACTTCAGGTTTACTGTATACCTTGGACGTTCTTATTGACGATGAAACACAGAAATTGCAATCGAATTTAATACAAAGGCGCAATGCCGACTTATGTACAGGAGGACTGACACTCTAATGTTCTATGATCTGAACCTCTCCTGTGTATCCAGTTTTAGATTCCGATGCTTCACTTCAGGTTTACTGTTTCCCTTGGACCTTCTTATTGACGATGAAACACAGAAATTGTATCGGAATGAAATTCAAATGGCAAAATGCCGACTTAAGTACAAGAGGACTGACACTCTAACTTTCTATGATTTGAACCTCTCCTGTGAGTCCAGTTTTAGACTGCGATGCTTCACTTCAGGTTTACTGTATCCCTTGGACATTCTTATTGACGATGAAACACAGAAATTGCATATGAATTTAATACAAAAGCACAATGCCGACTTAAGTACAAGAGGACACACACTCTAACTTTCTATGATTTGAACCTATAATGTGAGTCCAGTTTTAGATTCCGATGCTTCACTTCAGGTTTACTGTATACCTAGGACCTTCTTATTGACGATGAAACACAGAAATTGCATCGGAATTACATTCAAAAGGCACAATGCCGACTTAAGTACAAGAGAAGGACACTCTAACCTTCTATGATTTGAACCCCTCCTGTGAGTCCAGTTTTGGATTCCGATGCTTCACTTCAGGTTTAATGTATACCTTTGACCTTCTTATTGACGATGAAGCACAGACTCTGCATCGGAATTAAATACAAAAGGCACAATGACGACTTAAGTACAAGAGGACTGACACTCTAAATTTCTATGATTTGAACCTCTCCTGTGAGTCCAGTTTTAGATTCCGATGCTTCACTTCAGGTTTACTGTGTCCCTTGGACGTTCTTATTGACGATGAAACACAGAAATTGCAATCTAATTTAATACAAAGGCACAATACCGACTTATGTACAGGAGGACTGACACTCTAATGTTCTATGATCTGAACCTCTCCTGTGTATCCAGTTTTAGATTCCGATGCATCACTTCAGGTTAACTGTATTCCTTGGACCTTCTTATTGACGATGAAACAAGGAAATTGCATCCGAAATTAATACAAAAGGCACAATGCCGACTTAAGTACAAGAAGACAGACACTCTAACTTTCTATGATTTGAACCTCTCCTGTGAGTCCAGTTTTGGATTCCGATGCTTCACTTCAGGTTTACTGTATACCTCGGATCTTCTTATTGACGATGAAACACAGAAAATGCATCGGAATTAAATTCAAATGGCACAATGCCGACTTAAGTACAAGAGGACTGACACTCTAACATTCTATGATTAGAACCTATCCTGTGAGTCGAGTTTTAGATTCCGTGGCTTCACTTCAGGTTTACTGTATACCTTGGACCTTCTTATTGACGATGAAACACAGAAATTGCATCGGAATTAAATTCAAAAGGCTCAGTGGCGACTTAAGTACAAGAGGACTGACACTCTAACTTTCTGTGATTTGAACCTCTCCTGTGAGTTCAGTTTTAGATTCCGATGCTTCACTTCAGGTTTACTGTATACCTTGGACCTTCTTATTGACGATGAAACACAGAAATTGCATCGGAATTAAATACAAAAGCCACAGTGGTTATTTAAGTACATGAGGACTGACACTCTAACTTTCTATGATTTGAACCTCTCCTGTGAGTCCAGTTTTAGATTCCCATGTTTCACTTCAGGTTTACTGTATACCTTGGACCTTCTTATTGATGATGAAGCACAGACACTGCATCGGAATTAAATACAAAAGGCACAATGCCGACTTAAGTATAAGAGGACGGACACTCTAAATTTCTGTGATTTGAACCTCTCCTGTGAGTCCAGTTTTAGATTCCGATGCTTCACTTCAGGTTTACTGTGTCCCTTGGACGTTCTTATTGACGATGAAACACAGAAATTGCAATCGAATTTAATACAAAGGCACAATGCCGACTTATGTACAGGAGGACTGACACTCTAATGTTCTATGATCTGAACCTCTCCCGTGTATCCAGTTTTAGATTCCGATGCTTCACTTCAGGTTTACTGTTTCCCTTGGACCTTCGTATTGACGATGAAGCACAGAAATTGCATCGGAATTAAATTCAAAAGGCACAATGCCGACTTAAGTACAAGAGGACTGACACTCTAACTTTCTATGATTTGAACCTCTCCTGTGAGTCCAGTTTTAGATTCCGATGCATCACTTCAGGTTTACTGTATCCCTTGGACCTTCTCAGTGACGACGAAACACAGAAATTGCATCGGAATTTAATACAAAGTCACAATGCCAACTTAAGTACAAGAGGACTGACACTCTAATTTTCTACGATTTGATCGTATCCTGTTAGTCCAGTTTTAGATTCCGATGCTTCACTTCAGGTTTACTGTTTCCCTTGGACCTTCTTATTGACGATAAAACACAGAAATTGAATCCGAATTTAATACAAAAAGCACAAGAGTAGTGACACTCTAACGATCATTGATATGAACCTCTCCTGTGAGTCCAGTTTTAGATTCCGATGCTTCACTTCAGTTTTACCGTATACCTCGGACATTCGTATTGACGATGAAACACAGAAATTGCATCGGAATTACATTCAAAAGGCACAATGCCGACTTAAGTACAAGAGGACTGGCACTCTATCTTTCTATGATTTGAACCTCTCTTGTGAGTCCAGTTTTAGATTCCCATGTTTCTCTTCAGGTTTACTGTATACCTTGGACCTTCTTATTGACGATGAAGCACAGACTCTGCATTTGAATTAAATACAAAAGGCAAAATGCCGACTTAAGTATAAAAGGACGGACACTCTAACTTTCTATGATTTGAACCTCTCCTGTGAGTCCAGTTTTAGATTCCGATGCTTCACTTCAGGTTAACTGAATCCCTTGGACCTTCTTATTGACGACGAAGCACAGAAAATGCATCGGAATTAAATTCAAAAGGCACAATGACGACTTAAGTATAAGAGGACTGACACTCTAACTTTCTATGATTTGAACCTCTCCCGTGAGTCCAGTTTTTTTATTCCGATGCTTCACTTCAGGTTTACTGTATCCAATGGACCTTCTTATTGACGATGAAACACAGGAATTGCATCGGAAATTAATACAAAAGGCACATTGCCGACTTAAGTACAAGATGACTAATGCTCTAACTTTCTATGATTTGAACCACTCCTGTGAGTCCAGTTTTAGATTCCGATGCTTCACTTCAGGTTAACTGTAATCCTTGGACCTTCTTATTGACGATGAAACAAGGAAATTGCATCCGAAATTAATACAAAAGGCACAATGCCGACTTAAGTACAAGAAGACAGACACTATAACTTTCTATGATTTGAACCTCACCAGTGATTCCAGTTTTAGATTCCGATGCTTCACTTCACGTTCACTGTGTCCCTTGGACCTTCTTATTGACAATGAAACACAGAAATTGCATCCAAATTTAATAAAAAAGGCACAATGAAGGCTTAAGTACAAGAGGACTGACTTTCTAACTTTCTATGATTTGAACCTCTAATGTGAGTCCAGTTTTAGATTCCGTAGCTTCACTTCAGGTTTACTGTATAACTTGGACCATCTTATTGACGATGAAACACAGAAATTGCATCGGAATTAAATTCAAAAGGCTCAGTGGCGACTTAAGTACAAGAGGACTGACACTATAACTTTCTGTGATTTGAACCTCTCCTGTGAGTTCAGTTTTAGATTCCGATGCTTCACTTCAGGTTTACTGTATACCTTGGACCTTCTTATTGACGATGAAACACAGAAATTGCATCGGAATTAAATACAAAAGCCACAGTGGTTACTTAAGTACATGAGGACTGACACTCTAACTTTCTATGATTTGAACCTCTCCTGTGAGTCCAGTTTTAGATTCCCATGTTTCACTTCAGGATTACTGTATACCTTTTACCTTCTTATTGACGATGAAGCACAGAAATTGCATCGGAATTAAATTCAAAAGGCACAATGCCGACTTAAGTACAAGAGGACTGACACTCTAACTTTCTATGATTTGAACCTCTCCTGTGAGTCCAGTTTTAGATTCCCATGTTTCACTTCAGGATTACTGTATACCTTGGACCTTGTTATTGATGATGAAGCACAGACACTGCATCGGAATTAAATACAAAAGGCACAATGCCGACTTAAGTATAAGAGGACGGACACTCTAAATTTCTATGATTTGAACCTCTCCTGTGAGTCCAGTTTTGGAATCCGACGCTTCACTTCAGGATTACTGGATACCTTGGACTTACTTATTGACGATGAAACACAGGAATTGTATTGGAATGAAATTCAAATGGCAAAATGCCGACTTAGGTACAAGAGGACTGACACTCTAACTTTCTATGATTTGAACCTCTCCTCTGAGTCCAGTTTTAGACTGCGATGCTTCACTTCAGGTTTACTGTATCCCTTGGACATTCTAATTGACGATGAAACACAGAAATTGCATCCGAATTTAATACAAAAGCCACAATGCCGACTTAAGTACAAGAGGACACACACTCTAACTTTCTATGATTTGAACCTGTAATGTGAGTCCAGTTTTAGATTCCGACTCTTCACTTCAGGTTTACTGTATACCTAGGACCTTCTTATTGACGATGAAACACAGAAATTGCATCGGAATTAAATTCAAAAGGCACAATGCCGACTTAAGTACAAGAGACGGACACTCTAACTTTCTATGATTTGAACCCCTCCTGTGAGTTCAGTTTTGGATTCCGATGCTTCACTTCAGGTTTACTGTATACCTTTGACCTTCTTATTGACGATGAAGCACAGACACTGCATCGGAATTAAATACAAAAGGCACAATGCCGACTTAAGTATAAGAGGACGGACACTCTAACTTTCTATGATTTGAACCTCTCCTGTGAGTCCAGTTTTAGATTCCGATGCTTCACTTCAGGTTAACTGAAACCCTTGGACCTTCTTATTGACGACGAAGCACAGAAAATGCATCGGAATTAAATTCAAAAGGCACAATGACGACATAAGTACAAGAGGACTGACACTCTAACTTTCTACGATTTGAACCTCTCCCATGAGTCCAGTTTTTTGATTCCGATGCTTCACTTCAGGTTTACTGTATCCAATGGACCTTCTTATTGACGATGAAACACAGGAATTGCATCGGAAATTAATACAAAAGGTACATTGCCGACTTAAGTACAAGATGACTAATGCTCTAACTTTCTATGATTTGATCGTATCCTGTTAGTCCCGTTTTAGATTCCGATGCTTCACTTCAGGATTACTGTTTCCCTTGGACCTTCTTATTGACGATGAAACACAGAAATTGAATCCGAATTTAATACAAAAGGCACAATGCCGACTTAAGTACAAGAGGACTGACACTCTAACGTTCTATGATTTGAACCTCTCTTGTGAGTCCAGTTTTAGATTCCGATGCTTCACTTCAGGTTTACTGAATCCCTTGGACCTTCTTATTGACGATGAAACACAGAAATTGCATCAGAATTAAATTCTAAAGGCACAATGCCGGCTTAAGTACAAGAGGACTGACACTCTAACTTTCTATGATTTGAACCACTCCTGTGATTCCAGTTTCAGATTCCGTTGCTTCACTTCAGGTTTACTGTATACCTTGGACCTTCTTATTGGCGACGAAACACAGAAATTGCATCCGAATGTAATACAAAAGGCACAATGCCGACTTAAGTACAAGTGGACTGACACTCTAACTTTCTATGATTTGAACCTCTCCTGTGAGTCCAGTTTTGGATTCCGATGCTTCACTTCAAGTTTACTGTGTACCTTGGACCTACGTATTGACGATGAAACACAGAAATTGTAGCGGAATTAAATTGAAATGGCACAATGCCTACTTAAGTACAAGAGGTTTGACACTCTAACTGTCTATGATTTGAGCCTCTGCTGTGAGTCCAGTTTTATATTCCATTGCTTCACGTCAGAATTACTTTATACCTTGGACGTTCTTATTGACGATGATGCACAGATATTGCATCGGAATTAAATTCAAAAGCCACAATGGCGACTTAAGTACAAGAGGACTGACACTCTAACTTTCTGTGATTTGAACCTCTCCTGTGAGTCCAGTTTTAGATTCAGATGCTTCACTTCAGGTTTACTGTATCCCTTGGACCTTCTTATTGACGATGAAACACAGAAATTGCATCGGAATTAAATACAAAAGGCACAGTGCTGACTTAAGTACAAGAGGACTGACACTCTAACTATCTATGATTTGAACCTCTCCTGTGAGTCCAGTTTTAGATTCCGATGCTTCACTTCAGGTTTACTGTATACCTTGGTCCTACTTATTGACGACGAAGCACAGAAAATGCATCGGAAATAAACTCAAAAGGCACAATGCCGACTTAAATACAAGAGGACTGACACTCTAACTTTGTATGATTTGAACCTCTCCTGTGAGTCCAGTTTTTGATTCCGAAGCTTCACTTCTGGTTTACTGTATCCAATGGACCTTCTTATTGACGATGAAACACAGAAATTGCATCGGAAATTAATACAAAAGGCACAATGCCGACTTAAGTACAATGGGACTGACACTCCAACTTTCTATGATTTGCACGACTCCTGTGAGTCGAGTTTTAGATTCCGATGCTTCACTTCAGGTTTACTGTATCCCTTGGACCTTCTTATTGGCGACGAAACACAGATATTGCATCCGAATGTAATACAAAATGCACAATGCCGACTTAAGTACAAGAGGTCTGACACTCTAACTTTCTATGATTTGAACCTCTCCAGTGATTCCTGTTTTGGATTCCGATGCTTCACTTCAGGTTTACTGTATCCCTTGGACCTTCTTATTGACGATGAAACACAGAAATTGCATCCGAATTTAATACAAAAGACACAATGCCGACCTAAGTAAAAGAGGACTGACACTCTAACTTTCTATGATATGAACCTGTAATGTGAGTCCAGTTTTAGATTCCGATGCTTCACTTCAGGATTACGGTACACCTAGGACCTACTTATTGACGATGAAACACAGAAATTGCATCGGAAATAAATTCAAAAGTCACAATGCCGACTTAAGTACAAGAGGACTGGCACCCTAATTTTCTATGATTTGAACCTCTCCTGTGAGTCCAGTTTTGGATTCCGATGCTTCACTTCAGGTTTACTGTATACCTTGGACTTACTTATTGACGATGAAACACAGAAATTGTATCGGAATTAAATTCAATTGGCACAATGCCTACTTAAGTACAAGAGGACTGAAACTCTAACTTTCTATGATTTGAAGCTCTCCTGTGAGCCCAGTTTCAGATTCCGATGCTTCACTTCAGGTTTACCGTATACCTTGGACCTAGATATTGACGATGAAACACAGAAATTGCATCGGAATTAAATTCAAAACTCACAATGCCGACGTAAGTATAAGAGGACGGACACTCTAACTTTCTATGATTTAACCTCTCCTGTGAGTCCAGTTTTAGATTCCGATGCTTCACTTCACGTTTACTGTATACCATTGGCCTTCGTATTGACGATGAAACACAGAAAATGCATCGGAATTAAATTCACAAGGCACAATGCTGACTTAAGTACAAGAGGACTCACACTCTAACTTTCTATGATTTGAACCTCTCCTGTGAGTCCAGTTTTGGATTCCGATGCTTCACTTAAGGTTTACTGTATACCTCGGATCTTCTTATTGACGATGAAACACAGAAAACGCATCGGAATTAAATTCAAAAGGCACAATGCCGACTTAAGTACAAGCGGACTGAAACTCCAACTTTCTATGATTTGAACCTCTCCTGTGGGTCTAGTTTTGGATTCCGATGCTTCACTTCAGGTTTACTGTATACATTGGACCTTCTTATTGACGATGAAACCCAGAAATTGCAGCGGAAATTAAATTCACAAGGCACAATGCCGACTTAGGTACAAGAGGACTGACACTCCAACTTTCTAAGATTAGAACCTCTCCTGTGAGTCCAGTTTCTGATTCCGATGCTTCACTTCAGTTTTACTGTATACCTTGGACCTTCTTATTGACGATGAAACACAGAAATTGCATGGGAATTAAATTCAAAAGGCACAATGCCGACTTAAGTACAAGAGGACTGACACTCTAACTTTCTATGATTTGAACATCTCCTGTGAGTCCAGTTTTAGATTCCGATGCTTCACTTCAGGTTTACTGTATACCTTGGACATTCTTATTGACGATGAAACATAGATATTGCATCGGAATTAAATACAAAAGGCACAGTGCTGACTTAAGTACAAGAGGACTGACACTCTAACTTTCTATGATTTGAACGTCTCCTGTGAGTCCAGTTTTAGATTCCGATGCTTCACTTCAGGTTTACTGTATACCTTGTACCTTCTTATAAACGATGAAAGACAGAAATTGCATCGGAATTATATACAAAAGGCACAATGCCGACTTAAGTACAAGAGGACTGTCACACTAACTTTCTATGATTTGAACCTCTAATGTGAGTCCAGTTTCAGATTCCGATGCTTCACTTCAAGTTTACTGTATACCTTTGACCCTCTTTTTGACGATGAAACACAGAAATTGCATCCGAATTTAATACAAAAGCCACAATGCCGACTTAAGCACAAAAGGACTGACACTCTAACTTTCTATGATTTGAACCTCTCCTGTGAGTCCAGTTTTAGATTCCGATGCTTCACTTCAGGTTTACTGTATCGCTGGGACCTTCTTATTGACTATGAGACACAGAAATTGCATCCGAATTTAATACAAAAAAAGTCACAATTACGACTTATGTACAGGAGGACTGACACTCTAAATTTCTATGATTTGAACCTCTCCTGTGAGTCCAGTTTTAGATTCCGATGCTTCACTTCAGGTTTACTGTATCCCTTGGACCTTCTTATTGACGACAAAACACAGATATTGCATCGGAATTTAATACAAAGTCACAATGCCGACTTATGTACAAGTGGACTGACACTCTAACTTTCTACGATTTGATCGTATCCTGTTAGTCCCGTTTTAGATTCCGATGCTTCACTTCAGGATTACTGTTTCCCTTGGACCTTCTTATTGATGATGAAACACAGAAATTGAATCCGAATTTAATACAAAAGGCACAATGCCGACTTAAGTACAAGAGGACTGACACTCTAACGTTCAATGATTTGAACCCCTCTTGTGAGTCCAGATTTAGATTCCGATGCTTCACTTCAGGTTTACTGAATCCCTTGGACCTTCTTATTGACGATGAAACACAGAAATTGCATCAGAATTAAATTCTAAAGGCACAATGCCGGCATAAGTACAAGAGGACTGACACTCTATCTTTCTATGATTTGAACCACTCCTGTGAGTCCAGTTTCAGATTCCGTTGCTTCACTTCAGGTTTACTGTATACCTTGGACCTTCTTATTGGCGACGAAACACAGAAATTGCATCCGAATGTAATACAAAAGGCACAATGCCGACTTAAGTACAAGAGGACTGAGACTCTAACTTTCTATGATTTGAACCTCTCCTGTGAGTCCAGTTTTGGATTCCGATGCTTCACTTCAAGTTTACTGTGTACCTTGGACCTACGTATTGACGATGAAACACAGAAATTGTAGCGGAATTAAATTCAAATGGCACAATGCCTACTTAAGTACAAGAGGTTTGACACTCTAACTGTCTATGATTTGAGCCTCTGCTGTGAGTCCAGTTTTAGATTCCATTGCTTCACTTCAGAATTACTGTATACCTTGGACGTTCTTATTGACGATGATACACAGATATTGCATCGGAATTAAATTCAAAAGGCACAATGGCGACTTAAGTACAAGAGGACTGACACTCTAACTTTCTGTGATTTGAACCTCTCCTGTGGGTCCAGTTTTAGATTCAGATGCTTCACTTCAGGTTTACTGTATCCCTTGGACCTTCTTATTGACGATGAAACACAGAAAATGCATCGGAATTAAATACAAAAGGGACAGTGCTGACTTAAGTACAAGAGGACTGACACTCTAACTTTCTATGATTTGAACCTCTCCTGTGAGTCCAGTTTTACATTCCCATGCTTCACTTCAGTATTACTGTATACCTTGGACCTTCTTATTGACGATGAAGCACAGAAACTGCATCGGAATGAAATACAAAAGGCACAATGCCGACTTAAGTATAAGAGAACGGACACTCTAACTATCTATGATTTGAACCTCTCCTGTGAGTCCAGTTTTAGATTTCGATGCTTCACTTCAGGTTTACTGTATACCTTGGTCCTACTTATTGACGACGAAGCACAGAAAATGCATCGGAAATAAACTCAAAAGGCACAATGCCGACTTAAATACAAGAGGACTGACACTGTAACTTTGTATGATTTGAACCTCTCCTGTGAGTCCAGTTTTTGATTCCGAAGCTTCACTTCAGGTTTACTGTATCCAATGGACCTTCTTATTGACGATGAAACACAGAAATTGCATCGGAAATTAATACAAAAGGCACAATGCCGACTTAAGTACAATGGGACTGGCACTCCAACTTTCTATGATTTGAACGACTCCTGTGAGTCCAGTTTTAGATTCCGATGCTTCACTTCAGGTTTACTGTATCCCTTGGACCTTCTTATTGGCGACGAAACACAGATATTGCATCGGAATGTAATACAAAATGCACAATGCCGACTTAAGTACAAGAGGTCTGACACTCTAACTTTCTATGATTTGAACCTCTCCAGTGATTCCTGTTTTGGATTCCGATGCTTCACTTCAGGTTTACTGTATCCCTTGGACCTTCTTATTGACGATGAAACACAGAAATTGCATCCGAATTTAATACAATAGACACAATGCCGACCTAAGTAAAAGAGGACTGACACTCTAACTTTCTATGATATGAACCTGTAATGTGAGTCCAGTTTTAGATTCCGATGCTTCACTTCAGGATTACGGTATACCTAGGACCTACTTATTGACGATGAAACACAGAAATTGCATCGGAAATAAATTCAAAAGTGACAATGCCGACTTAAGTACAAGAGGACTGGCACCCTAATTTTCTATGATTTGAACCTCTCCTGTGAGTCCAGTTTTGGATTCCGATGCTTCACTTCAGGTTTACTGTATACCTTGGACTTACTTATTGACGATGAAACACAGAAATTGTATCGGAATTAAATTCATTTGGCACAATGCCTACTTAAGTACAAGAGGACTGACACTCTAACTTTCTATGATTTGAAGCTCTCCTGTGAGCCCAGTTTCAGATTCCGATGCTTCACTTCAGGTTTACCGTATACCTTGGACCTAGATATTGACGATGAAACACAGAAATTGCATCGGAATTAAATTCAAAAGTCACAATGCCGACTTAAGTATAAGAGGACGGACACTCTAACTTTCTATGATTTAACCTCTCCTGTGAGTCCAGTTTTAGATTCCGATGCTTCACTTCACGTTTACTGTATACCATTGGCCTTCGTATTGACGATGAAACACAGAAAATGCATCGGAATTAAATTCACAAGGCACAATGCTGACTTAAGTACAAGAGGACTCACACTCTAACTTTCTATGATTTGAACCTCTCCTGTGAGTCCAGTTTTGGATTCCGATGCTTCACTTAAGGTTTACTGTATACCTCGGATCTTCTTATTGACGATGAAACACAGAAAACGCATCGGAATTAAATTCAAAAGGCACAATGCCGACTTAAGTACAAGAGGACTGAAACTCCAACTTTCTATGATTTGAACCTCTCCTGTGGGTCTAGTTTTGGATTCCGATGCTTCACTTCAGGTTTACTGTATACATTGGACCTTCTTATTGACGATGAAACACAGAAATTGCAGCGGAAATTAAATTCACAAGGCACAATGCCGACTTAGGTACAAGAGGACTGACACTCCAACTTTCTAAGATTAGAACCTCTCCTGTGAGTCCAGTTTCTGATTCCGATGCTTCACTTCAGTTTTACCGTATACCTTGGACCTTCTTATTGACGATGAAACACAGAAATTGCATGGGAATTAAATTCAAAAGGCACAATGCCGACTTAAGTACAAGAGGACTGACACTCTAACTTTCTATGATTTGAACCTCTCCTGTGAGTCCAGTTTTAGATTCCGATGCTTCACTTCAGGTTTACTGTATACCTTGGACATTCTTATTGACGATGAAACATAGAAATTGCATCGGAATTAAATACAAAAGGCACAGTGCTGACTTAAGTACAAGAGGACTGACACTCTAACTTTCTATGATTTGAACGTCTCCTGTGAGTCCAGTTTTAGATTCCGATGCTTCACTTCAGGTTTACTGTATACCTTGTACCTTCTTATAAACGATGAAAGACAGAAATTGCATCGGAATTATATACAAAAGGCACAATGCCGACTTAAGTACAAGAGGACTGTCATACTAACTTTCTATGATTTGAACCTCTAATGTGAGTCCAGTTTCAGATTCCGATGCTTCACTTCAAGTTTACTGTATACCTTTGACCTTCTTTTTGACGATGAAACACAGAAATTGCATCCGAATTTAATACAAAAGCCACAATGCCGACTTAAGCACAAAAGGACTGACACTCTAACTTTCTATGATTTGAACCTCTCCTGTGAGTCCAGTTTTAGATTCCGATGCTTCACTTCAGGTTTACTGTATCGCTGGGACCTTCTTATTGACTATGAGACACAGAAATTGCATCCGAATTTAATACAAAAAAAGTCACAATTACGACTTATGTACAGGAGGACTGACACTCTAAATTTCTATGATTTGAACCTCTCCTGTGAGTCCAGTTTTAGATTCCGATGCTTCACTTCAGGTTTACTGTATCTCTTGGACCTTCTTATTGACGACAAAACACAGATATTGCATCGGAATTTAATACAAAGTCACAATGCCGACTTATGTACAAGTGGACTGACACTCTAACTTTCTACGATTTGATCGTATCCTGTTAGTCCCGTTTTAGATTCCGATGCTTCACTTCAGGATTACTGTTTCCCTTGGACTTTCTTATTGACGATGAAACACAGAAATTGAATCCGAATTTAATACAAAAGGCACAATGCCGACTTAAGTACAAGAGGACTGACACTCTAACGTTCTATGATTTGAACCTCTCTTGTGAGTCCAGATTTAGATTCCGATGCTTCACTTCAGGTTTACTGAATCCCTTGGACCTTCTTATTGACGATGAAACACAGAAATTGCATCAGAATTAAATTCTAAAGGCACAATGCCGGCTTAAGTACAAGAGGACTGACACTCTATCTTTCTATGATTTGAACCACTCCTGTGAGTCCAGTTTCAGATTCCGTTGCTTCACTTCAGGTTTACTGTATACCTTGGACCTTCTTATTGGCGACGAAACACAGAAATTGCATCCGAATGTAATACAAAAGGCACAATGCCGACTTAAGTACAAGAGGAATGACACTCTAACTTTCTATGATTTGAACCTCTCCTGTGAGTCCAGTTTTGGATTCCGATGCTTCACTTCAAGTTTACTGTGTACCTTGGACCTACGTATTGACGATGAAACACAGAAATTGTAGCGGAATTAAATTCAAATGGCACAATGCCTACTTAAGTACAAGAGGTTTGACACTCTAACTGTCTATGATTTGAGCCTCTGCTGTGAGTCCAGTTTTAGATTCCATTGCTTCACTTCAGAATTACTGTATACCTTGGACGTTCTTATTGACGAAGATACACAGATATCGCATCGGAATTAAATTCAAAAGGCACAATGGCGACTTAAGTACAAGAGGACTGACACTCTAACTTTCTGTGATTTGAACCTCTCCTGTGGGTCCAGTTTTAGATTCAGATGCTTCACTTCAGGTTTACTGTATCCCTTGGACCTTCTTATTGACGATGAAACACAGAAATTGCATCGGAATTAAATACAAAAGGCAAAGTGCTGACTTAAGTACAAGAGGACTGACACTCTAACTTTCTATGATTTGAACCTCTCCTGTGAGTCCAGTTTTAGATTCCCATGCTTCACTTCAGGATTACTGTATACCTTGGACCTTCTCATTGACGATGAAGCACAGAAACTGCATCGGAATTAAATACAAAAGGCACAATGCCGACTTAAGTATAAGAGAACGGACACTCTAACTATCTATGATTTGAACCTCTCCTGTGAGTCCAGTTTTAGATTCCGATGCTTCACTTCAGGTTTACTGTATACCTTGGTCCTACTTATTGACGACGAAGCACAGAAAATGCATCGGAAATAAACTCAAAAGGCACAATGCCGACTTAAATACAAGAGGACTGACACTCTAACTTTGTATGATTTGAACCTCTCCTGTGAGTCCAGTTTTTGATTCCGAAGCTTCACTTCAGGTTTACTGTATCCAATGGACCTTCTTATTGACGATGAAGCACAGAAACTGCATCGGAATGAAATACAAAAGGCACAATGCCGACTTAAGTATAAGAGAACGGACACTCTAACTATCTATGATTTGAACCTCTCCTGTGAGTCCAGTTTTAGATTCCGATGCTTCACTTCAGGTTTACTGTATACCTTGGTCCTACTTATTGACGACGAAGCACAGAAAATGCATCGGAAATAAACTCAAAAGGCACAATGCCGACTTAAATACAAGAGGACTGACACTCTAACTTTGTATGATTTGAACCTCTCCTGTGAGTCCAGTTTTTGATTCCGAAGCTTCACTTCAGGTTTACTGTATCCAATGGACCTTCTTATTGACGATGAAACACAGAAATTGCATCGGAAATTAATACAAAAGGCACAATGCCGACTTAAGTACAATGGGACTGGCACTCCAACTTTCTATGATTTGAACGACTCCTGTGAGTCCAGTTTTAGATTCCGGTGCTTCACTTCAGGTTTACTGTATCCCTTGGACCTTCTTATTGGCGACGAAACACAGATATTGCATCCGAATGTAATACAAAATGCACAATGCCGACTTAAGTACAAGAGGTCTGACACTCTAACTTTCTATGATTTGAACCTCTCCAGTGATTCCTGTTTTGGATTCCGATGCTTCACTTCAGGTTTACTGTATGCCTTGGACCTTCTTATTGACGATGAAACACAGAAATTGCATCCGAATTTAATACAAAAGACACAATGCCGACCTAAGTAAAAGTGGACTGACACTATAACTTTCTATGATATGAACCTGTAATGTGAGTCCAGTTTTAGATTCCGATGCTTCACTTCAGGATTACGGTATACCTAGGACCTACTTATTGTCGATGAAACACAGAAATTGCATCGGAAATAAATTCAAAAGTGACAATGCCGACTTAAGTACAAGAGGACTGGCACCCTAATTTTCTATGATTTGAACCTCTCCTGTGAGTCCAGTTTTGGATTCCGATGCTTCACTTCAGGTTTACTGTATACCTTGGACTTACTTATTGACGATGAAACACAGAAATTGTATCGGAATTAAATTCAATTGGCACAATGCCTACTTAAGTACAAGAGGACTGACACTCTAACTTTCTATGATTTGAAGCTCTCCTGTGAGCCCAGTTTCAGATTCCGATGCTTCACTTCAGGTTTACCGTATACCTTGGACCTAGATATTGACGATGAAACACAGAAATTGCATCGGAATTAAATTCAAAAGTCACAATGCCGACTTAAGTATAAGAGGACGGACACTCTAACTTTCTATGATTTAACCTCTCCTGTGAGTCCAGTTTTAGATTCCGATGCTTCACTTCACGTTTACTGTATACCATTGGCCTTCGTATTGACGATGAAACACAGAAAATGCATCGGAATTAAATTCACAAGGCACAATGCTGACTTAAGTACAAGAGGACTCACACTCTAACTTTCTATGATTTGAACCTCTCCTGTGAGTCCAGTTTTGGATTCCGATGCTTCACTTAAGGTTTACTGTATACCTCGGATCTTCTTATTGACGATGAAACACAGAAAACGCATCGGAATTAAATTCAAAAGGCACAATGCCGACTTAAGTACAAGAGGACTGAAACTCCAACTTTCTATGATTTGAACCTCTCCTGTGGGTCTAGTTTTGGATTCCGATGCTTCACTTCAGGTTTACTGTATACATTGGACCTTCTTATTGACGATGAAACACAGAAATTGCAGCGGAAATTAAATTCACAAGGCACAATGCCGACTTAGGTACAAGAGGACTGACACTCCAACTTTCTAAGATTAGAACCTCTCCTGTGAGTCCAGTTTCTGATTCCGATGCTTCACTTCAGTTTTACCGTATACCTTGGACCTTCTTATTGACGATGAAACACAGAAATTGCATGGGAATTAAATTCAAAAGGCACAATGCCGACTTAAGTACAAGAGGACTGACACTCTAACTTTCTATGATTTGAACCTCTCCTGTGAGTCCAGTTTTAGATTCCGATGCTTCACTTCAGGTTTACTGTATACCTTGGACATTCTTATTGACGATGAAACATAGAAATTGCATCGGAATTAAATACAAAAGGCACAGTGCTGACTTAAGTACAAGAGGACTGACACTCTAACTTTCTATGATTTGAACGTCTCCTGTGAGTCCAGTTTTAGATTCCGATGCTTCACTTCAGGTTTACTGTATACCTTGTACCTTCTTATAAACGATGAAAGACAGAAATTGCATCGGAATTATATACAAAAGGCACAATGCCGACTTAAGTACAAGAGGACTGTCACACTAACTTTCTATGATTTGAACCTCTAATGTGAGTCCAGTTTCAGATTCCGATGCTTCACTTCAAGTTTACTGTATACCTTTGACCTTCTTTTTGACGATGAAACACAGAAATTGCATCCGAATTTAATACAAAAGCCACAATGCAGACTTAAGCACAAAAGGACTGACACTCTAACTTTCTATGATTTGAACCTCTCCTGTGAGTCCAGTTTTAGATTCCGATGCTTCACTTCAGGTTTACTGTATCGCTGGGACCTTCTTATTGACTATGAGACACAGAAATTGCATCCGAATTTAATACAAAAAAAGTCACAATTACGACTTATGTACAGGAGGACTGACACTCTAAATTTCTATGATTTGAACCTCTCCTGTGAGTCCAGTTTTAGATTCCGATGCTTCACTTCAGGTTTACTGTATCTCTTGGACCTTCTTATTGACGACAAAACACAGATATTGCATCGGAATTTAATACAAAGTCACAATGCCGACTTATGTACAAGTGGAGTGACACTCTAACTTTCTACGATTTGATCGTATCCTGTTAGTCCCGTTTTAGATTCCGATGCTTCACTTCAGGATTACTGTTTCCCTTGGACCTTCTTATTGACGATGAAACACAGAAATTGAATCCGAATTTAATACAAAAGGCACAATGCCGACTTAAGTACAAGATTACTGACACTCTAACGTTCTATGATTTGAACCTCTCTTGTGAGTCCAGATTTAGATTCCGATGCTTCACTTCAGGTTTACTGAATCCCTTGGACCTTCTTATTGACGATGAAACACAGAAATTGCATCAGAATTAAATTCTAAAGGCACAATGCCGGCTTAAGTACAAGAGGACTGACACTCTATCTTTCTATGATTTGAACCACTCCTGTGAGTCCAGTTTCAGATTCCGTTGCTTCACTTCAGGTTTACTGTATACCTTGGACCTTCTTATTGGCGACGAAACACAGAAATTGCATCCGAATGTAATACAAAAGGCACAATGCCGACTTATGTACAAGTGGAGTGACACTCTAACTTTCTACGATTTGATCGTATCCTGTTAGTCCCGTTTTAGATTCCGATGCTTCACTTCAGGATTACTGTTTCCCTTGGACCTTCTTATTGACGATGAAACACAGAAATTGAATCCGAATTTAATACAAAAGGCACAATGCCGACTTAAGTACAAGATTACTGACACTCTAACGTTCTATGATTTGAGCCTCTGCTGTGAGTCCAGTTTTAGATTCCATTGCTTCACTTCAGAATTACTGTATACCTTGGACGTTCTTATTGACGATGATACACAGATATTGCATCGGAATTAAATTCAAAAGGCACAATGGCGGCTTAAGTACAAGAGGACTGACACTCTAACTTTCTGTGATTTGAACCTCTCCTGTGGGTCCAGTTTTAGATTCAGATGCTTCACTTCAGGTTTACTGTATCCCTTGGACCTTCTTATTGACGATGAAACACAGAAATTGCATCGGAATTAAATACAAAAGGCACAGTGCTGACTTAAGTACAAGAGGACTGACACTCTAACTTTCTATGATTTGAACCTCTCCTGTGAGTCCAGTTTTAGATTCCCATGCTTCACTTCAGGATTACTGTATACCTTGGACCTTCTTATTGACGATGAAGCACAGAAACTGCATCGGAATTAAATACAAAAGGCACAATGCCGACTTAAGTATAAGAGAACGGACACTCTAACTATCTATGATTTGAACCTCTCCTGTGAGTCCAGTTTTAGATTCCGATGCTTCACTTCAGGTTTACTGTATCCCTTGGACCTTCTTATTGGCGACGAAACACAGATATTGCATCCGAATGTAATACAAAATGCACAATGCCGACTTAAGTACAAGAGTCTGACACTCTAACTTTCTATGATTTGAACCTCTCCAGTGATTCCTGTTTTGGATTCCGATGCTTCACTTCAGGTTTACTGTATCCCTTGGACCTTCTTATTGACGATGAAACACAGAAATTGCATCCGAATTTAATACAAAAGACACAATGCCGACCTAAGTAAAAGAGGACTGACACTCTAACTTTCTATGATATGAACCTGTAATGTGAGTCCAGTTTTAGATTCCGATGCTTCACTTCAGGATTACGGAATACCTAGGACCTACTTATTGACGATGAAACACAGAAATTGCATCGGAAATAAATTCAAAAGTCACAATGCCGACTTAAGTACAAGAGGACTGGCACCCTAATTTTCTATGATTTGAACCTCTCCTGTGAGTCCAGTTTTGGATTCCGATGCTTCACTTCAGGTTTACTGTATACCTTGGACTTACTTATTGACGATGAAACACAGAAATTGTATCGGAATTAAATTCAATTGGCACAATGCCTACTTAAGTACAAGAGGACTGACACTCTAACTTTCTATGATTTGAACGTCTCCTGTGAGTCCAGATTTAGATTCCGATGCTTCACTTCAGGTTTACTGTATACCTTGTACCTTCGTATAAACGATGAAGGACAGATATTGCATCGGAATTATATACCAAAGGCACAATGCCGACTTAAGTACAAGAGGACTGTCACACTAACTTTCTATGATTTGAACCTCTAATGTGAGTCCATTTTCAGATTCCGATGCTTCACTTCAAGTTTACTGTATACCTTTGACCTTCTTTTTGACGATGAAACACAGAAATTGCATCCGAATTTAATACAAAAGCCACAATGCCGACTTAAGCACAAAAGGACTGACACTCTAACTTTCTATGATTTGAACCTCTCCTGTGAGTCCAGTTTTAGATTCCGATGCTTCACTTCAGGTTTACTGTATCCCTTGGACCTTCTTATTGACTATGAGACACAGAAATTGCATCCGAATTTAATACAAAAAAAGTCACAATTACGACTTATGTACGGGAGGACTGACACTCTAAATTTCTATGATTTGAACCTCTCCTGTGAGTCCAGTTTTAGATTCCGATGCTTCACTTCAGGTTTACTGTATCCCTTGGACCTTCTTATTGACGACGAAACACAGATATTGCATCGGAATTTAATACAAAGTCACAATGCCGACTTATGTACAAGTGGACTGACACTCTAACTTTCTATGATTTGATCGTATCCTTTTAGTCCCGTTTTAGATTCCGATGCTACACTTCAGGATTACTGTTTCCCTTGGACCTTCTTATTGACGATGAAACACAGAAATTGAATCCGAATTTAATACAAAAGGCACAATGCCGACTTAAGTACAAGAGGACTGACACTCTAACGTTCTATGATTTGAACCTCTCTTGTGAGTCCAGTTTTAGATTCCGATGCTTCACTTCAGGTTTACTGAATCCCTTGGACCTTCTTATTGACGATGAAACACAGAAATTGCATCAGAATTAAATTCTAAAGGCACAATGCCGACTAAAGTACAAGAGGACTGACACTCTAACTTTCTATGATTTGAACCTCTCCTGTGAGTCCAGTTTTGGATTCCGATGTTTCACTTCAAGTTTACTGTGTACCTTGGACCTACGTATTGACGATGAAACACAGAAATTGTAGCGGAATTAAATTCAAATGGCACAATGCCTACTTAAGTACAAGAGGTTTGACACTCTAACTGTCTATGATTTGAGCCTCTGCTGTGAGTCCAGTTTTAGATTCCATTGCTTCACTTCAGAATTACTGTATACCTTGGACGTTCTTATTGACGATGATACACAGATATTGCATCGGAATTAAATTCAAAAGGCACAATGGCGACTTAAGTACAAGAGGACTGAGACTCTAACTTTCTGTGATTTGAACCTCTCCTGTGAGTCCAGTTTTAGATTCAGATGCTTCACTTCAGGTTTACTGTATCCCTTGGACATTCTTATTGACGATGAAACACAGAAATTGCATCGGAATTAAATACAAAAGGCACAGTGCTGACTTAAGTACAAGAGGACTGACACTCTAACTTTCTATGATTTGAACCTCTCCTGTGAGTCCAGTTTTAGATTCCCATGCTTCACTTCAGGATTACTGTATACCTTGGACCTTCTTATTGACGATGAAGCACAGAAACTGCATCGGAATTAAATACAAAAGGCACAATGCCGACTTAGGTATAAGAGAACGGACACTCTAACTATCTATGATTTGAACCTCTCCTGTGAGTCCAGTTTTAAATTCCGATGCTTCACTTCAGGTTTACTGTATACCTTGGTCCTACTTATTGACGACGAAGCACAGAAAATGCATCGGAAATAAACTCAAAAGGCACAATGCCGACTTAAATACAAGAGGACTGACACTCTAACTTTGTATGATTTGAACCTCTCCTGTGAGTCCAGTTTTTGATTCCGAAGCTTCACTTCAGGTTTACTGTATCCAATGGACCTTCTTATTGACGATGAAACACAGAAATTGCATCGGAAATTAATACAAAAAAGCACAATGCCGACTTAAGTACAATGGGATTGACACTCCAACTTTCTATGATTTGAACGACTCCTGTGAGTCCAGTTTTAGATTCCGATGCTTCACTTCAGGTTTACTGTATCCCTTTGACCTTCTTATTGGCGACGAAACACAGATATTGCATCCGAATGTAATACAAAATGCACAATGCCGACTTAAGTACAAGAGGTCTGACACTCTAACTTTCTATCATTTGAACCTCTCCAGTGATTCCTGTTTTGGATTCCGATGCTTCACTTCAGGTTTACAGTATCCCTTGGACCTTCTTATTGACGATGAAATACAGAAATTGCATCCGAATTTAATACAAAAGACACAATGCCGACCTAAGTAAAAGAGGACTGACACTCTAACTTTCTATGATATGAACCTGTAATGTGAGTCCAGTTTTAGATTCCGATGCTTCACTTCAGGATTACGGTATACCTAGGACCTACTTATTGACGATGAAACACAGAAATTGCATCGGAAATTAATACAAAAGGCACAATGCCGACTTAAGTACAAGAGGACTGACGCTCTAACTTCCTATGATTTGAACCACTCCTGTGAGTCACGTTTTAGAATCCGATGCTTCACTTCAGGTTTACTGTATCCCTTGGACCTTCTTATTGACGATGAAACAAGGAAATTGCATCCGAATTTAATACAAAAGGCACAATGTCGACTTAAGTACAAGAAGACAGACACACTAACTTTCTATGATTTGAACCTCTCCAGTGATTCCAGTTTTAGATTCCGATGCTTCACTTCACGTTTACTGTTTTCCTTGGACGTTCTTATTGACGATGAAACACAGAAATTGCATCCGAATTTAATACAAAGTCACAAGGCCGACTTATGTACAGGAGGACTGGCACTCTAAATTTCTATGATTTGAACCTCTCCTGTGAGTCGAGTTTCAGATTCCGATGCTTCACTTCAGGTTTACTGTATCCCTTGGACCTTCTTATTGGCGACGAAACACAGATATTGCATCGGAATTTAATACAAAGTCACAATGCCGACTTAAGTACAAGAGGACTGACACTCTAACTTTCTATGATTTGATCGTATCCTGTTAGTCCAGTTTTAGATTCCGATGCCTCACTTCAGGTTTACTGTTTCCCTTGGACCTTCTTATTGACGTTGAAACACAGAAATTGAATCCGAATTTAATACAAAAGGCACAATGCCGACTTAAGTACAAGAGGACTGACACTCTAACGTTCTATGATTTGAACCTCCCTTGTGAGTCCAGTTTTAGATTCCGATGATTCACTTCAGGTTTACTGAATCCCTTGGACCTTCTTATTGACGATGAAACACAGAAATTGCATCAGAATTAAATTCTAAAGGCACAATGCCGACTTAAGTACAGGAGGACTGACACTCTAACTTTGTATGATTTGAACCACTCCTGTGGGTCCAGTTTTAGATTCCGATGCGTCACTTCAGGTTTACTGTATCCCTTGGACCTTCTTATTGACGATGAAACAAGGAAATAGCATCCGAATTTAATGCAAAAGGCACAATGTCGACTTAAGTACAAGAGGACAGACACTAACTTTCTATGATTTGAACCTCTCCAGTGATTCCAGTTTTAGGTTCCGATGCTTCACTTCACGTTTACTGTTTTCCTTGGACTTTCTTATTGACGATGAAACACAGAAATTGCATCCGAATTTAATACAAAAGGCACAATGAAGACTTAAGTAAAAGAGGACTGACTTTCTAACTTTCTATGATTTGAACCTCTAATGTGAGTCCAGTTTTAGATTCCGATGCTTCACTTCAGGTTCACTGTATACCTTGGACCTTCTTATTGACGATGAAACACAGAAATTCCATCGGAATTAAATTCAAAACGCACAATGCCGACTTAAGTACAAGAGGACTGACACTCTATCTTTCTATGATTTGCACCTCTCCTCTGAGTCCAGTTTTAGATTCCGATGCTTCACTTCAGGTTTACTGTATACCTTGGACCTACGTATTGACGATGAAACACAGAAATTGCATCGGAATTAAATTCAAAAGGCACAATGCCGACTTAAGTATAAGAGGACGGACACTCTAACTTTCTATGAATTGAACTTCTTCTGTGAGTCCAGTTTTAGATTCCGATGCTACACGTTAAGTTTACTGTATACCATGGACCTTCGTATTGACGATGAAGCACAGAAAATGCATCGGAAATAAATGCACAAGGCACAATGCCGACTTAAGTACAAGAGGACTGACACTCTAACTTTCTATGATTTGAACCTCTCCTGTGAGTCCAGTTTTAAATTCCGATGCTTCACTTCAGGTTTACTGTATCCAATGGACTTTCTTATTGACGATGAAACACAGAAATTGCATCGGAAATTAATACAAAAGGCACAATGCCGACTTAGGTACAATCTGACAGACACTCCAAGTTTCTATGATTTTAACGACTACTGTGAGTCCAGTTTTAGATTTCGATGTTTCACTTCACGTTTACTGTTTTCCTTGGACCTTCTTATTGACGATGAAACACAGAAATTGCATCGGAATTAAATACAAATTGGCACAGTGCTGACTTAAGTACTACAGGACTGACACTCTCACTTTCTATGATTTGAACCTCTCCTGTGAGTCCAGTTTTGGATTCCGATGCTTCACTTCAGGTTTAGTGTATACCTTGGACCTACGTATTGACGATGAAACACAGAAATTGTATCGGAATTAAATTCAAATGGCACAAACCTTCTTATTGACGATGATACACAGATATTGCATCGGAATTAAATTCAAAAGGCACAATGGCGACTTAAGTACAAGAGGACTGACACTCTAACTTTCTGTGATTTGAACCTCACCTGTGAGTCCAGTTTTAGATTCCGATGCTTCACTTCAGGTTTACTGTATCCCATGGACCTTCTTATTAACGATGAAACACAGAAATTGCATCGGAATTAAATACAAAAGACACAGTGCTGACTTAAGTACAAGAGGACTGACACTCTAATTTTCTATGATTTGAACCTCTCCTGTGAGTCCAGTTTTAGATTCCCATGCTTCAATTCAGGTTTACTGTATACCTTGGACCTTCTTATTGACGATGAAGCACAGAAAAGGCATCGGAATTAAATACAAAAGGCACAATGCCGACATAAGTATAAGAGGACGGACTCTCTAACTATCTATGATTTGAACCTCTCCTGTGAGTCCAGTTTTAGATTCCGATGCTTCACTTCAGGTATATTGTATACCTTGGACCTACTTATAGACGACGAAGCACAGACAAGGCATCGGAATTAAATTCAAAAGGCACAATGCCGACTTAAATACAAGAGGACTGACACCCTAACTTTCTATGATTTGAACCTCTCCTGTGAGTCCAGTTTTTGATTCCGAAGCTTCACTTCAGGTTTACTGTATCCAATGGACTTTCTTATTGACGATGAAACACAGAAATTGCATCGGAAATTAATACAAAAGGCACAATGCCGACTTAGGTACAATCTGACTGACACTCCAACTTTCTATGATTTTAACGACTACTGTGAGTCCAGTTTTAGATTTCGATGCTTCACTTCAGGTTTACTGTATCCCTTCGACCTTCTTATTGGCGACGAAACACAGAAATTGCATCCGAATGTAATACAAAATGCACAATGCCGACTTAAATACAAGAGGTCTGACACTCTAACTTTCTATGATTTGAACCTCTCCAGTGATTCCTGTTTTCGATTCCGATGCTTCACTTCAGGTTTACTGTATCCCTTGGACCTTCTTATTGACGATGAGACACAGAAATTGCATCCGAATTTAATACAAAAGGCACAATGCCGACCTAAGTTAAAGAGTACTGACACTCTAACTTTCTATGATATGAACCTGTAATGTGAGTCCAGGTTTAGATTCCGATGCTTCACTTCAGGATTACGGTATACCTAGGACCTACTTATTGACGATGAAACACAGAAATTGCATCGGAAATAAATTCAAAAGTCACAATGCCGACTTAAGTACAAGAGCACTGGCACCCTAATTTTCTATGATTTGAACCTCTCCTGTGAGTCCAGATTTGGATGCCGATGCTTCACTTCAGGTTTTCTGTATACCTTGGACTTACTTATTGACGATGAAACATAGAAATTGTATCGGAATTAAATTCAAATGGCACAATTCCTACTTAAGTACAAGAGGACTGACACTCTAACTTTCTATGATTTGAACCTCTCCTGTGAGTCCAGTTTTAGATTCCGTTGCTTCACTTCAGGTTTACTGTATACCTTGGACCTTCTTATTGACGATTATACACAGATATTGCTTCGGAATTAAATTCAAAAGGCACAATCGCGACTTAAGTACAAGAGTACTGACACTCTAACTTTCTGTGATTTGAACCTCTCCTGTGAGTCCAGTTTTAGATTCCGATGCTTCACTTCGGGTTTACTGTATCCCTAGGACCTTCTTGTTGACGATGAAACACAGAAATATCATCGGAATTAAATACAAAAGGCACAGTGCTGACTTAAGTACAAGAGGACTGACACTCTAACCTTCTATGATTTAAACCTCTCCTGTGAGTCCAGTTTTAGATTCCCATGCTTCACTTCAGGTTTACTGTATACCTTGGACCTTCTTATTGACGATGAAGCACAGAAACTGCATCGGAATTAAATGCAAAAGGCAATATGCCGACTTAAGTATTAGAGGACGGACACTCTAACTTTCTGTGATTTGAACCTCTCCTATGAGTCCAGTTTTAGATTCCGATGCTTCACTTCAGGTTTACTGTATACCTTGGACCTACTTATTGACGACGAAGCACAGAAAAAGCATCGGAATTAAATTCAAAAGGCACAATGCCGACTTAAGTACAAGAGGACTGACACTCTAACTTTCTATGAATTGAACAACTCCTGTGAGTCCAGTTTTTGATTCCGAAGCTTCACTTCAGGTTTACTGTATCCAATGAACCTTCTTATTGACGATGAAACATAGAAATTGCATCGGAAATTAATACAAAAGGCACAATGCCGACTTAAGTACAAGAGGACTGACGCTCTAACTTTCTATGATTTGAACCACTCCTGTGAGTCAAGTTTTTGATTCCGATGCTTCACTTCAGGTTTACTGTATCCCTTGGACCTTCTTATTGACGATGAAACAAGGAAATAGCATCCGAATTTAATACAAAAGGCACAATGACGGCTTAAGTACAAGAGGACAGACACACTAACTTTCTATGATTTGAACCAGTACTGTGAGTCTAGTTTTAGATTCCGATGCTTCACTTCAGGTTTACTGTTTCCCTTGGAACTTATTATTGACGATGAAACAAGGAAATAGCATCCGAATTTAATGCAAAATGCACAATGTGGACTTAAGTACAAGAGGACAGACACTAACTTTCTATGATTTGAACCTCTCCAGTGATTCCAGTTTTAGATTCCGATGCTTCACTTCACGTTTACTGTTTTCCTCCGACTTTCTTATTGACGATGAAACACAGAAATTGCATCCGAATTTAATACAAAAGGCACAATGAAGGCTTAAGTACAAGAGGACTGACTTTCTAACTTTCTATGATTTGAACCTCTAATGTGAGTCCAGTTTTAGATTCCGATGCTTCACTTCAGGTTCACTGTATACCTTGGACCTTCTTATTGACGATGAAACACAGAAATTCCATCGGAATTAAATTCAAAAGGCACAATGCCGACTAAAGTACAAGAGGACTGACACTCTATCTTTCGATGATTTGAACCTCTCCTCTGAGTCCAGTTTTAGATTCCGATGCTTCACTTCAGGTTTACTGTATACCTTGGACCTACGTATTGACGATGAAACACAGAAATTGCATCGGAATTAAATTCAAAAAGCACAATGCCGACTTAAGTATAAGAGGACGGACGCTCTAACTTTCTATGAATTGAACCTCTTCTGTGAGTCCAGTTTTAGATTCCGATGCTACACGTTAAGTTTACTGTATACCATGGACCTTCGTATTGACGATGAAGCACAGAAAATGCATCGGAATTAAATGCACAAGGCACAATGCCGACTTAAGTACAAGAGGACTGACACTCTAACTTTCTATGATTTGAACCTCTCCTGTGAGTCCAGTTTTAAATTCCGATGCTTCACTTCAGGTTTACTGTATCCAATGGACTTTCTTATTGACGATGAAACACAGAAATTGCATCGGAAATTAATACAAAAGGCACAATGCCGACTTAGGTGCAATCTGACTGACACTCCAACTTTCTATGATTTTAACGACTACTGTGAGTCCAGTTTTAGATTTCGATGCTTCACTTCACGTTTACTGTTTTCCTTGGACCTTCTTATTGACGATGAAACACAGAAATTGCATCGGAATTAAATACAAATTGGCACAGTGCTGACTTAAGTACTACAGGACTGACACTCTCACTTTCTATGATTTGAACCTCTCCTGTGAGTCCAGTTTTGGATTCCGATGCTTCACTTCAGGTTTAGTGTATACCTTGGACCTACGTATTGACGATGAAACACAGAAATTGTATCGGAATTAAATTCAAATGGCACAAACCTTCTTATTGACGATGATACACAGATATTGCATCGGAATTAAATTCAAAAGGCACAATGGCGACTTAAGTACAAGAGGACTGACACTCTAACTTTCTGTGATTTGAACCTCACCTGTGAGTCCAGTTTTAGATTCCGATGCTTCACTTCAGGTTTACTGTATCCCATGGACCTTCTTATTAACGATGAAACACAGAAATTGCATCGGAATTAAATACAAAAGACACAGTGCTGACTTAAGTACAAGAGGACTGACACTCTAATTTTCTATGATTTGAACCCCTCCTGTGAGTCCAGTTTTAGATTCCCATGCTTCAATTCAGGTTTACTGTATACCTTGGACCTTCTTATTGACGATGAAGCACAGAAAAGGCATCGGAATTAAATACAAAAGGCACAATGCCGACATAAGTATAAGAGGACGGACACTCTAACTATCTATGATCTGAACCTCTCCTGTGAGTCCAGTTTTAGATTCCGATGCTTCAATTCAGGTATATTGTATACCTTGGACCTACTTATAGACGACGAAGCACAGACAATGCATCGGAATTAAATTCAAAAGGCACAATGCCGACTTAAATACAAGAGGACTGACACCCTAACTTTCTATGATTTGAACCTCTCCTGTGAGTCCAGTTTTTGATTCCGAAGCTTCACTTCAGGTTTACTGTATCCAATGGACTTTCTTATTGACGATGAAACACAGAAATTGCATCGGAAATTAATACAAAAGGCACAATGCCGACTTAGGTACAATCTGACTGACACTCCAACTCTCTATGATTTTAACGACTACTGTGAGTCCAGTTTTAGATTTCGATGCTTCACTTCAGGTTTACTGTATCCCTTCGACCTTCTTATTGGCGACGAAACACAGAAATTGCATCCGAATGTAATACAAAATGCACAATGCCGACTTAAGTACAAGAGGTCTGACACTCTAACTTTCTATGATTTGAACCTCTCCAGTGATTCCTGTTTTCGATTCCGATGCTTCACTTCAGGTTTACTGTATCCCTTGGACCTTCTTATTGACGATGAGACACAGAAATTGCATCCGAATTTAATACAAAAGGCACAATGCCGACCTAAGTTAAAGAGTACTGACACTCTAACTTTCTATGATATGAACCTGTAATGTGAGTCCATATTTAGATTCCGATGCTTCACTTCAGGATTACGGTATACCTAGGACCTACTTATTGACGATGAAACACAGAAATTGCATCGGAAATAAATTCAAAAGTCACAATGCCGACTTAAGTACAAGAGGACTGGCACCCTAATTTTCTATGATTTGAACCTCTCCTGTGAGTCCAGATTTGGATGCCGATGCTTCACTTGAGGTTTTCTGTATACCTTGGACTTACTTATTGACGATGAAACATAGAAATTGTATCGGAATTAAATTCAAATGGCACAATTCCTACTTAAGTACAAGAGGACTGACACTCTAACTTTCTATGATTTGAACCTCTCCTGTGAGTCCAGTTTTAGATTCCGTTGCTTCACTTCAGGTTTACTGTATACCTTGGACCTTCTTATTGACGATTATACACAGATATTGCTTCGGAATTAAATTCAAAAGGCACAATCGCGACTTAAGTACAAGAGTACTGACACTCTAATTTTCTGTGATTTGAACCTCTCCTGTGAGTCTAGTTTTAGATTCCGATGCTACACTTCGGGTTTACTGTATCCCTTGGACCTTCTTGTTGACGATGAAACACTGAAATATCATCGGAATTAAATACAAAAGGCACAGTGCTGACTTAAGTACAAGAGGACTGACACTCTAACCTTCTATGATTTAAACCTCTCCTGTGAGTCCAGTTTTAGATTCCCATGCTTCACTTCAGGTTTACTGTATACCTTGGACCTTCTTATTGACGATGAAGCACAGAAACTGCATCGGAATTAAATGCAAAAGGCAATATGCCGACTTAAGTATTAGAGGACGGACACTCTAACTATCTGTGACTTGAACCTCTCCTATGAGTCCAGTTTTAGATTCCGATGCTTCACTTCAGGTTTACTGTATACCTTGGACCTACTTATTGACGACGAAGCACAGAAAAAGCATCGGAATTAAATTCAAAAGGCACAATGCCGACTTAAGTACAAGAGGACTGACACTCTAACTTTCTATGATTTGAACAACTCCTGTGAGTCCAGTTTTTGATTCCGAAGCTTCACTTCAGGTTTACTGTATCCAATGAACCTTCTTATTGACGATGAAACATAGAAATTGCATCGGAAATTAATACAAAAGGCACAATGCCGACTTAAGTACAAGAGGACTGACGCTCTAATTTTCTATGATTTGAACCACTCCTGTGAGTCAAGTTTTTGATTCCGATGCTTCACTTCAGGTTTACTGTATCCCTTGGACCTTCTTATTGACGATGAAACAAGGAAATAGCATCCGAATTTAATACAAAAGGCACAATGTCGACTTAAGTACAAGAGGACAGACACACTAACTTTCTATGATTTGAACCAGTACTGTGAGTCTATTTTTAGATTCCGATGCTTCACTTCAGGTTTACTGTTTCCCTTGGAACTTATTATTGACGATGAAACAAGGAAATAGCATCCGAATTTAATGCAAAATGCACAATGTGGACTTAAGTACAAGAGGACAGACACTAACTTTCTATGATTTGAACCTCTCCAGTGATTCCAGTTTTAGATTCCGATGCTTCACTTCACGTTTACTGTTTTCCTCCGACTTTCTTATTGACGATGAAACACAGAAATTGCATCCGAATTTAATACAAAAGGCACAATGAAGACTTAAGTACAAGAGGACTGACTTTCTAACTTTCTATGATTTGAACCTCTAATGTGAGTCCAGTTTTAGATTCCGATGCTTCACTTCATGTTCACTGTATACCTTGGACCTTCTTATTGACGATGAAACACAGAAATTCCATCGGAATTAAATTCAAAAGGCACAATGCCGACTAAAGTACAAGAGGACTGACACTCTATCTTTCGATGATTTGAACCTCTCCTCTGAGTCCAGTTTTAGATTCCGATGCTTCACTTCAGGTTTACTGTATACCTTGGACCTACGTATTGACGATGAAACACAGAAATTGCATCGGAATTAAATTCAAAAGGCACAATGCCGACTTAAGTATAAGAGGACGGACGCTCTAACTTTCTATGAATTGAACCTCTTCTGTGAGTCCAGTTTTAGATTCCTATGCTACACGTTAAGTTTACTGTATACCATGGACCTTCGTATTGGCGATGAAGCACAGAAAATGCATCGGAATTAAATGCACAAGGCACAATGCCGACTTAAGTACAAGAGGACTGACACTCTAACTTTCTATGATTTGAACCTCTCCTGTGAGTCCAGTTTTAAATTCCGATGCTTCACTTCAGGTTTACTGTATACCTTGGACCTTCTTATTGACGATGAAACACAGAAATTGCATCGGAATTAAATACGAATAGGCACAGTGCTGACTTTAGTACAAGAGGACTGACACTCTCACTGTCTATGATTTGAACCTCTCCTGTGAGTTTAGATTTAGATTCCGATACTTCACTTCAGGTTTACTGTATACTTTGGACCTTCTTATTGAGGATGAAGCACAGAAATTGCATCGGAATGAAATATAAAAGGCACAATGCCGACTTATGTACAAGAGGACTGACACTCCAACTTTCTATGATTTGAACCTCTAGTGTGAGTCCAGTTTTGGATTCCGATGCTTCACTTCAGGATTACGGTATAATTAACACCTACTTATTGACGATGAAACACAGAAATTGCATCGGAAATAAATTCAAAAGTCACAATGAAGACTTAAGTACAAGAGGACTGACTTTCTAACTTTCTATGATTTGAACCTCTAATGTGAGTCCAGTTTTAGATTCCGATGCTTCTCTTCAGGTTTACTGTATACCTTGGACCTTCTTATTGACGATGAAACATAGAAATTGCATCGGAATTAAATACAAAAGGCACAATGCCAACTTAAGTACAAGAGGACTGACACTCTAACTGTCTATAATTTGAACCAGTACTGTGAGTCTAGTTTTATATTCCGATGCTTCACTTCAGGTTTTCTGTATACCTAGGACCTACTTATTGACGATGAAACGCAGAAATTGCATCGGAATTAAATTCAAAAGGCACAATGCCGACTTAAGTACAAGAGACGGACACTTTAACTTTCTATGATGTGAACCTCTCCTGTGAGTCCAGTTTTGGATTCTGATGCTTCACTTCAGGTTTACTGTATACCTTGGACCTTCTTATTGACGATGAAACACAGAATCTGCATCGGAATTAAATTCTAAAGTCACAATCCCGACTTAAGTACAAGAGGACAGGCACCCTAATTTTCTATGATTTGAACCTCTCCTGTGAGTCCAGTTTTGGATACCGATGCTTCACTTCAGGTTTACTGTATACCTAGGACCTACTTATTGACGATGAAACACAGAAATTGTTTCGGAATTAAATGCAAATGGCACAATGCCGACTTAATTACAAGAGGACTGACACTCTAACTTTCTATGATTTGAACCTCTCCTGAGAGTCCAGTTTTAGATTCTGTTGCTTCACTTCAGGTTTACTGTATACCTTGGACCATCTTATTGACGATGAAACACAGAAATTGCATCGGAATTAAATTCAAAAGGCACAATGGCGACTTAAGTACAAGAGGACTGACACTCTAACTTTCTGTGATTTGAACCTCTCCTGTTAGTCCAGTTTTAGATTCCGATGCTTCACTTCAGGTTTGCTGTATACCTTGGACCTTCTTATTGACGATGAAACACAGAAATTCCTTCGGAATTAAATTCAAAAGGCACAATGCCGACTTAAGTACAAGAGGACTGACACTCTAACTTTCTATGATTTGAACCTCTCCTGTGAGTCCAGTTTTGGATTCCGATGCTTCACTTCAGGTTTACTGTATACCTTGGACCTACGTATTGACGATGAAACACAGAAATTGTATCGGAATTAAATTCAAATGGCACTATGCCTACTTAAGTACAAGAGGACTGAGACTCTAACTTTCTATGATTTGAACCTCTGCAGTGAGTCCCGTTTTAGATTCCGTTGCTTCACATCAGAATTACTGTATACCTTGGACATTCCTCTTGACGATGATACACAGATTTTGCATCCGAATTTAATACAAAATGCACAATGCCGACTTAAGTACAAGAGAACTGACACTCTAACTTTCTATAATTTGAACCAGTACTGTGAGTCCAGTTTTAGATTCCGATGCTTCACTTCAGGTTTTCTGTATACCTAGGACCTACTTATTGACGATGAAACGCAGAAATTGCATCGGAATTAAATTCAAAAGGCACAATGCCGACTTACGTACAAGAGACGGACACTCTAACTTTCTATGATTTGAACCTCTCCTGTGAGTCCAGTTTTGGATTCTGATGCTTCACTTCAGGTTTACTGTATACCTTGGAAATTCTTATTGACGATTAAACACAGAATCTGCATCGGAATTAAATTCTAAAGTCAGAATCCCGACATAAGTACAAGAGGACTAACACCCTAATTTTCTATGATTTGAACCTCTCCTGTGAGTCGAGTTTTGGAATCCGATGCTTCACTTCAGGTTTACTGTATACCTTGGACCTACGTATTGACGATGAAACACAGAAATTGCATCGGAATTAAATTCAAAAGGCACAATGCCGACTTAAGTATAAGAGGACGGACGCTCTAACTTTCTATGAATTGAAACTCTTCTGTGAATCCAGTTTTAGATTCCGATGCTACACGTTAAGTTTACTGTATACCATGGACCTTCGTATTGGCGATGAAGCACAGAAAATGCATCGGAATTAAATGCACAAGGCACAATGCCGACTTAAGTACAAGAGGACTGACACTCTAACTTTCTATGATTTGAACCTCTCCTGTGAGTCCAGTTTTAAATTCCGATGCTTCACTTCAGGTTTACTGTATACTTTGGACCTTCTTATTGAGGATGAAGCACAGAAATTGCATCGGAATGAAATATAAAAGGCACAATGCCGACTTATGTACAAGAGGACTGACACTCTAACTTTCTATGATTTGAACCTCTAGTGTGAGTCCAGTTTTGGATTCCGATGCTTCACTTCAGGATTACGGTATAATTAGGACCTACTTATTGACGATGAAACACAGAAATTGCATCGGAAATAAATTCAAAAGTCACAATGAAGACTTAAGTACAAGAGGACTGACTTTCTAACTTTCTATGATTTGAACCTCTTATGTGAGTCCAGTTTTAGATTCCGATGCTTTACTTCAGGTTTACTGTATACCTTGGACCTTCTTATTGACGATGAGGTTTTCTGTATACCTAGGACCTACTTATTGACGATGAAACGCAGAAATTGCATCGGAATTAAATTCAAAAGGCACAATGCCGACTTAAGTACAAGAGACGGACACTCTAACTTTCTATGATTTGAACCTCTCCTGTGAGTCCAGTTTTGGAATCCGATGCTTCACTTCAGGTTTACTGTATACCTAGGACCTACTTATTGACGATGAAACATAGAAATTGTTTCGGAATTAAATTCAAATGGCACAATGCCGACTTAATTACAAGAGGACTGACACTCTAACTTTCTATGATTTGAACCTCTCCTGAGAGTCCAGTTTTAGATTCTGTTGCTTCACTTCAGGTTTACTGTATACCTTGGACCATCTTATTGACGATGAAACACAGAAATTGCATCGGAATTAAATTCAAAAGGCACAATGGCGACTTAAGTACAAGAGGACTGACACTCTAACTTTCTGTGATTTGAACCTCTCCTGTGAGTCCAGTTTTAGATTCCGATGCTTCACTTCAGGTTTGCTGTATACCTTGGACCTTCTTATTGACGATGAAACACAGAAATTCCATCGGAATTAAATTCAAAAGGCACAATGCCGACTTAAGTACAAGAGGACTGACACTCTATCTTTCTATGATTTGAACCTCTCCTCTGAGTCCAGTTTTAGATTCCGATGCTTCACTTCAGGTTTACTGTATACCTTCGACCTACGTATTTACGATGAAACACAGAAAATGCATCGGAATTAAATGCACGAGGCACAATGCCGACTTAAGTACAAGAGGACTGACACTCTAACTTTCTATGATTTGAACCTCTCCTGTGAGTCCAGTTTTGGATTCCGATGCTTCACTTCAGGTTTACTGTATACCTTGGACCTACGTATTGACGATGAAACACAGAAATTGTATCGGAATTAAATTCAAATGGCACAATGCCTACTTAATTACAAGTGGACTGAGACTCTAACTTTCTATGATTTGAACCTCTGCAGTGAATCCAGTTTTAGATTCCGTTGCTTCACATCAGAATTACTGTATACCTTGGACCTTCTTATTGACGATGATACACAGATATTGCATCGGAATTAAATTCAAAAGGCACAATGGCGACTTAAGTACAAGAGGACTGACACTCTAACTTTCTATGATTTGAACCTCTCCTGCGAGTCCAGTTTTAGATTCCGATGCTTCACTTCAGGTTTACTGTATCCCAAGGACCTTCTTATTGACGATGAAACACAGAAATTGCATCGGAATTAAATACAAAAGACACAGTGCTGACTTAAGTACAAGAGGACTGACACTCTAACTTTCTATGATTTGAACCTCTCCTGTGAGTCCAGTTTTAGATTCCCATGCCTCAATTCAGGTATACTGTATACCTTGGACCTTCTTATTGACGATGAAGCACAGAAACGGAATCGATATTAAATACAAAAGGCACAATGCCGACTTAACTATAAGAGGACGGACACTCTAACTATCAATGATTTGAACCTCTCCTGTGAGTCCAGTTTCAGATTCCGATGCTTCACTTCAGGTTTATCGTATACCTTGGACCTACTTATAGACGACGAAGCACAGAAAATGCATCGGAATTAAATTCAAAAGGCACAATGCCGACTTAAATACAAGAGGACCGACGCTCTATCTTTCTATGATTGGAACCTCTCCTGTGAGTCCAGTTTTTGATTCCTAAGCTTCACTTCAGGTTTACTGTATCCAATGGACTTTCTTATTGACGATGAAACAAGGAAATTGCATCGGAAATTAATACAAAAGGCACAATGCCGACTTAAGAACAAGCGGACTGACGCTCTAACTTTCTATGATTTGAAGCACTCCTGTGAGTCCAGTTTTAGATTCCGATGCTTCACTTCAGGTTTACTGTATCCCTTGGACCTTCTTATTAACGATGAAACATGGAAATTGCATCCGAATTTAATACAAAAGGCACAGTGCTGACTTAAGTACAAGAGGACTGTCACACTAACTTTCAACGATTTGAACCTTTCCTGTGAGTCCAGTTTTAGATTCCGATGCTTCACTTCAGGTTTACCGTATACCTTGGACCTTCGTATTGACGATGAAACACAGAAATTGCATCGGAATTAAATTCAACAGGCACAATGCCGACTTTAGTACAAGAGGACTGACACTCTAACTTTCTATGATTTGAACCTCTCCTGTGAGTCCAGTTTTAGATTCCGATGCTTCACTTCAGGTTTACTGTATACCTTGGACCTTCTTATTGACGTTGAAACATAGAGATTGCATCGGAATTAATACAAAAGGCACAATGCTGACTTAAGTACAAGAGGACTGACACTCTAACTTTCTATGATTTGAACCTCTCCAGTGATTCCAGTTTTGGATTGCGATGCTTCACTTCAGGTTTACTGTATCCCTTCGACCTTCTTATTGACGATGAAACACAGAAATTGCATCCGAATTTAATACAAAAGGCACAATGCCGACTTAAGTACAAGAGGACTGACACTCTAACTTTCTATAATTTGAACCAGTACTGTGAGGCCAGTTTTAGATTCCGATGCTTCACTTCAGGTTTTCTGTATACCTAGGACCTACTTATTGACGATGAAACGCAGAAATTGCATCGGAATTAAATTCAAAAGGGACAATGCCGACTTAAGTACAAGAGACGGACACTCTAACTTTCTATGATTTGAACCTCTCCTGTGATTCCTGTTTTGGATTCTGATGCTTCACTTCAGGTTTACTGTATACCTTGAAATTCTTATTGACGATTAAACACAGAATCTGCATCGGAATTAAATTCTAAAGTCACAATCCCGACTTAAGTACAAGAGGACTGGCACCCTAATTTTCTATGATTTGAACCTCTCCTGTGAGTCCAGTTTTGGAATCCGATGCTTCACTTCAGGTTTACTGTATACCTAGGACCTACTTATTGACGATGAAACATAGAAATTGTTTCGGAATTAAATTCAAATGGCACAATGCCGACTTAATTACAAGAGGACTGACACTCCGTTGCTTCACATCAGAATTACTGTATACCTTGGACCTTCTTATTGACGATGATACACAGATATTGCATCGGAATTAAATTCAAAAGGCACAATGGCGACTTAAGTACAAGAGGACTGACACTCTAACTTTCTGTGATTTGAACCTCTCCTGCGAGTCCAGTTTTAGATTCCGATGCTTCACTTCAGGTTTACTGTATCCCAAGGACCTTCTTATTGACGATGAAACACAGAAATTGCATCGGAATTAAATACAAAAGACACAGTGCTCTCCTGAGAGTCCAGTTTTAGATTCTGTTGCTTCACTTCAGGTTTACTGTATACCTTGGACCATCTTATTGACGATGAAACACAGAAATTGCATCGGAATTAAATTCAAAAGGCACAATGGCGACTTAAGTACAAGAGGACTGACACTCTAACTTTCTGTGATTTGAACCTCTCCTGTGAGTCCAGTTTTAGATTCCGATGCTTCACTTCAGGTTTGCTGTATACCTTGGACCTTCTTATTGACGATGAAACACAGAAATTCCATCGGAATTAAATTCAAAAGGCATAATGCCGACTTAAGTACAAGAGGACTGACACTCTATCTTTCTATAATTTGAACCTCTCCTCTGAGTCCAGTTTTAGATTCCGATGCTTCACTTCAGGTTTACTGTATACCTTCGACCTACGTATTTACGATGAAACACAGAAATTGCATCGGAATTAAATTCAAAAGGCACAATGCCGACTTAAGTATTAGAGGACGGACACTCTAACATTCTATGAATTAACCTCTTCTGCGAGTCCAGTTTTAGATTCCGATGCTACACTTTAAGTTTACTGTAAACCATGGACCTTCGTATTGACGATGAAGCACAGAAAATGCATCGGAATTAAATGCACGAGGCACAATGCCGACTTAAGTACAAGAGGACTGACACTCTAACTTTCTATGATTTGAACCTCTCCTGTGAGTCCAGTTTTGGATTCCGATGCTTCACTTCAGGTTTACTGTATACCTTGGACCTACGTATTGACGATGAAACACAGAAATTGTTCGGAATTAAATTCAAATGGCACAATGCCTACTTAAGTACAAGTGGACTGAGACTCTAACTTTCTATGATTTGAACCTCTGCAGTGAATCCAGTTTTAGATTCCGTTGCTTCACATCAGAATTACTGTATACCTTGGACCTTCTTATTGACGATGATACACAGATATTGCATCGGAATTAAATTCAAAAGGCACAATGGCGACTTAAGTACAAGAGGACTGACACTCTAACTTTCTGTGATTTGAACCTCTCCTGTGAGTCCAGTTTTAGATTCCGATGCTTCACTTCAGGTTTACTGTATCCCAAGGACCTTCTTATTGACGATGAAACACAGAAATTGCATCGGAATTAAATACAAAAGACACAGTGCTGACTTAAGTACAAGAGGACT
The DNA here is from genome assembly GCF_021461385.2 of Schistocerca piceifrons. Classification (NCBI taxonomy): domain Eukaryota; kingdom Metazoa; phylum Arthropoda; class Insecta; order Orthoptera; family Acrididae; genus Schistocerca; species Schistocerca piceifrons. The sequence goes on from NW_025727663.1 coordinate 711,447, forward strand.
GACACTCTAACTTTCTATGATTTGAACCTCTCCTGTGAGTCCAGTTTTAGATTCCCATGCTTCAATTCAGGTATACTGTATACCTTGGACCTTCTTATTGACGATGAAGCACAGAAACGGATTCGATATTAAATACAAAAGGCACAATGCCGACTTAACTATAAGAGGACGGACATCCTAACTACCAATGATTTGAACCTCTCCTGTGAGTCCAGTTTCAGATTCCGATGCTTCACTTCAGGTTTATCGTATACCTTGGACCTACTTATAGACGACGAAGCACAGAAAATGCATCGGAATTAAATTCAAAAGGCACAATGCCGACTTAAATACAAGAGGACCGACGCTCTATCTTTCTATGATTGGAACCTCTCCTGTGAGTCCAGTTTTTGATTCCGAAGCTTCACTTCAGGTTTACTGTATCCAATGGACTTTCTTATTGACGATGAAACAAGGAAATTGCATCGGAAATTAATACAAAAGGCACAATGCCGACTTAAGAACAAGCGGACTGACGCTCTAACTTTCTATGATTTGAAGCACTCCTGTGAGTCCAGTTTTAGATTCCGATGCTTCACTTCAGGTTTACTGTATCCCTTGGACCTTCTTATTAACGATGAAACATGGAAATTGCATCCGAATTTAATACAAAAGGCACAGTGCTGACTTAAGTACAAGAGGACTGTCACACTAACTTTCAACGATTTGAACCTTTCCTGTGAGTCCAGTTTTAGATTCCGATGCTTCACTTCAGGTTTACCGTATACCTTGGACCTTCGTATTGACGATGAAACACAGAAATTGCATCGGAATTAAATTCAACAGGCACAATGCCGACTTTAGTACAAGAGGACTGACACTCTAACTTTCTATGATTTGAACCTCTCCTGTGAGTCCAGTTTTAGATTCCGATGCTTCACTTCAGGTTTACTGTATACCTTGGACCTTCTTATTGACGTTGAAACATAGAGATTGCATCGGAATTAATACAAAAGGCACAATGCTGACTTAAGTACAAGAGGACTGACACTCTAACTTTCTATGATTTGAACCTCTCCAGTGATTCCAGTTTTGGATTGCGATGCTTCACTTCAGGTTTACTGTATCCCTTCGACCTTCTTATTGACGATGAAACACAGAAATTGCATCCGAATTTAATACAAAAGGCACAATGCCGACTTAAGTACAAGAGGACTGACACTCTAACTTTCTATAATTTGAACCAGTACTGTGAGGCCAGTTTTAGATTCCGATGCTTCACTTCAGGTTTTCTGTATACCTAGGACCTACTTATTGACGATGAAACGAAGAAATTGCATCGGAATTAAATTCAAAAGGGACAATGCCGACTTAAGTACAAGAGACGGACACTCTAACTTTCTATGATTTGAACCTCTCCTGTGAATCCTGTTTTGGATTCTGATGCTTCACTTCAGGTTTACTGTATACCTTGAAATTCTTATTGACGATTAAACACAGAATCTGCATCGGAATTAAATTCTAAAGTCACAATCCCGACTTAAGTACAAGAGGACTGGCACCCTAATTTTCTATGATTTGAACCTCTCCTGTGAGTCCAGTTTTGGAATCCGATGCTTCACTTCAGGTTTACTGTATACCTAGGACCTACTTATTGACGATGAAACACAGAAATTGTATCGGAATTAAATTCAAATGGCACAATGCCGACTTAATTACAAGAGGACTGACACTCCGTTGCTTCACATCAGAATTACTGTATACCTTGGACCTTCTTATTGACGATGATACACAGATATTGCATCGGAATTAAATTCAAAAGGCACAATGGCGACTTAAGTACAAGAGGACTGACACTCTAACTTTCTGTGATTTGAACCTCTCCTGCGAGTCCAGTTTTAGATTCCGATGCTTCACTTCAGGTTTACTGTATCCCAAGGACCTTCTTATTGACGATGAAACACAGAAATTGCATCGGAATTAAATACAAAAGACACAGTGCTCTCCTGAGAGTCCAGTTTTAGATTCTGTTGCTTCACTTCAGGTTTACTGTATACCTTGGACCATCTTATTGACGATGAAACACAGAAATTGCATCGGAATTAAATTCAAAAGGCACAATGGCGACTTAAGTACAAGAGGACTGACACTCTAACTTTCTGTGATTTGAACCTCTCCTGTGAGTCCAGTTTTAGATTCCGATGCTTCACTTCAGGTTTGCTGTATACCTTGGACCTTCTTATTGACGATGAAACACAGAAATTCCATCGGAATTAAATTCAAAAGGCACAATGCCGACTTAAGTACAAGAGGACTGACACTCTATCTTTCTATAATTTGAACCTCTCCTCTGAGTCCAGTTTTAGATTCCGATGCTTCACTTCAGGTTTACTGTATACCTTCGACCTACGTATTTACGATGAAACACAGAAATTGCATCGGAATTAAATTCAAAAGGCACAATGCCGACTTAAGTATTAGAGGACGGACACTCTAACTTTCTATGAATTAACCTCTTCTGTGAGTCCAGTTTTAGATTCCGATGCTACACTTTAAGTTTACTGTAAACCATGGACCTTCGTATTGACGATGAAGCACAGAAAATGCATCGGAATTAAATGCACGAGGCACAATGCCGACTTAAGTACAAGAGGACTGACACTCTAACTTTCTATGATTTGAACCTCTCCTGTGAGTCCAGTTTTGGATTCCGATGCTTCACTTCAGGTTTACTGTATACCTTGGACCTACGTATTGACGATGAAACACAGAAATTGTTCGGAATTAAATTCAAATGGCACAATGCCTACTTAAGTACAAGTGGACTGAGACTCTAACTTTCTATGATTTGAACCTCTGCAGTGAATCCAGTTTTAGATTCCGTTGCTTCACATCAGAATTACTGTATACCTTGGACCTTCTTATTGACGATGATACACAGATATTGCATCGGAATTAAATTCAAAAGGCACAATGGCGACTTAAGTACAAGAGGACTGACACTCTAACTTTCTGTGATTTGAACCTCTCCTGTGAGTCCAGTTTTAGATTCCGATGCTTCACTTCAGGTTTACTGTATCCCAAGGACCTTCTTATTGACGATGAAACTCAGAAATTGCATCGGAATTAAATACAAAAGGCACAGTGCTGACTTAAGTACAAGAGGACTGACACTCTAACTTTCTATGATTTGAACCTCTCCTGTGAGTCCAGTTTTAGATTCCCATGCTTCAATTCAGGTATACTGTATACCTTGGACCTTCTTATTTACGATGAAGCACAGAAACGGATTCGATATTAAATACAAAAGGCACAATGCCGACTTAACTATAAGAGGACGGACATCCTAACTATCAATGATTTGAACCTCTCCTGTGAGTCCAGTTTCAGATTCCGATGCTTCACTTCAGGTTTATCGTATACCTTGGACCTACTTATAGACGACGAAGCACAGAAAATGCATCGGAATTAAATTCACAAGGCACAATGCCGACTTAAATACAAGAGGACCGACGCTCTATCTTTCTATGATTGGAACCTCTCCTGTTAGTCCAGTTTTTGATTCCGAAGCTTCACTTCAGGTTTACTGTATCCAATGGACTTTCTTATTGACGATGAAACAAGGAAATTGCATCGGAAATTAATACAAAAGGCACAATGCCGACTTAAGTACAAGCGGACTGACGCTCTAACTTTCTATGATTTGAAGCACTCCTGTGAGTCCAGTTTTAGATTCCGATGCTTCACTTCAGGTTTACTGTATCCCTCGGACCTTCTTATTAACGATGAAACATGGAAATTGCATCCGAATTTAATACAAAAGGCACAGTGCTGACTTAAGTACAAGAGGACTGTCACACTAACTTTCAACGATTTGAACCTTTCCTGTGAGTCCAGTTTTGGATTCCGATGCTTCACTCCGTGTTTACTGTATACCTTGGACGTTCTTATTGACGATGAAACATAGAAATTGCATCGTTATTAAATTCAAAAGGCACAATGCCGACTTAAGTACAAGAGGACTGACACTCCAACATTCTATGATTAGAATCTCTCCTGTGAGTCCAGATTTAGATTCCGATGCTTCACTTCAGGTTTACCGTATACCTTGGACCTTCGTATTGACGATGAAACACAGGAATTGCATCGGAATTAAATTCAACAGGCACAATGCCGACTTTAGTACAAGAGGACTGACACTCTAACTTTCTATGATTTGAACCTCTCCTGTGAGTCCAGTTTTAGATTCCGATGCTTCACTTCAGGTTTACTGTATACCTTGGACCTTCTTATTGACGTTGAAACATAGAGATTGCATCGGAATTAATACAAAAGGCACAATGCTGACTTAAGTACAAGAGGACTGACACTCTAACTTTCTATGATTTGAACCTCTCCAGTGATTCCAGTTTTGGATTGCGATGCTTCACTTCAGGTTTACTGTATCCCTTCGACCTTCTTATTGACGATGAAACACAGAAATTGCATCCGAATTTAATACAAAAGGCACAATGCCGACTTAAGTACAAGAGGACTGGCACTCTAACTTTCTATAATTTGAACCAGTACTGTGAGGCCAGTTTTAGATTCCGATGCTTCACTTCAGGTTTTCTGTATACCTAGGACCTACTTATTGACGATGAAACGCAGAAATTGCATCGGAATTAAATTCAAAAGGGACAATGCCGACTTAAGTACAAGAGACGGACACTCTAACTTTCTATGATTTGAACCTCTCCTGTGATTCCTGTTTTGGATTCTGATGCTTCACTTCAGGTTTACTGTATACCTTGGACCATCTTATTGACGATGAAACACAGAAATTGCATCGGAATTAAATTCAAAAGGCACAATGGCGACTTAAGTACAAGAGGACTGACACTCTAACTTTCTGTGATTTGAACCTCTCCTGTGAGTCCAGTTTTAGATTCCGATGCTTCACTTCAGGTTTGCTGTATACCTTGGACCTTCTTATTGACGATGAAACACAGAAATTCCATCGGAATTAAATTCAAAAGGCACAATGCCGACTTAAGTACAAGAGGACTGACACTCTATCTTTCTATAATTTGAACCTCTCCTCTGAGTCCAGTTTTAGATTCCGATGCTTCACTTCAGGTTTACTGTATACCTTCGACCTACGTATTTACGATGAAACACAGAAATTGCATCGGAATTAAATTCAAAAGGCACAATGCCGACTTAAGTATTAGAGGACGGACACTCTAACCTTCTATGAATTAACCTCTTCTGCGAGTCCAGTTTTAGATTCCGATGCTACACTTTAAGTTTACTGTAAACCATGGACCTTCGTATTGACGATGAAGCACAGAAAATGCATCGGAATTAAATGCACGAGGCACAATGCCGACTTAAGTACAAGAGGACTGACACTCTAACTTTCTATGATTTGAACCTCTCCTGTGAGTCCAGTTTTGGATTCCGATGCTTCACTTCAGGTTTACTGTATACCTTGGACCTACGTATTGACGATGAAACACAGAAATTGTTCGGAATTAAATTCAAATGGCACAATGCCTACTTAAGTACAAGTGGACTGAGACTCTAACTTTCTATGATTTGAACCTCTGCAGTGAATCCAGTTTTAGATTCCGTTGCTTCACATCACAATTACTGTATACCTTGGACCTTCTTATTGACGATGATACACAGATATTGCATCGGAATTAAATTCAAAAGGCACAATGGCGACTTAAGTACAAGAGGACTGACACTCTAACTTTCTGTGATTTGAACCTCTCCTGTGAGTCCAGTTTTAGATTCCGATGCTTCACTTCAGGTTTACTGTATCCCAAGGACCTTCTTATTGACGATGAAACTCAGAAATTGCATCGGAATTAAATACAAAAGGCACAGTGCTGACTTAAGTACAAGAGGACTGACACTCTAACTTTCTATGATTTGAACCTCTCCTGTGAGTCCAGTTTTAGATTCCCATGCTTCAATTCAGGTATACTGTATACCTTGGACCTTCTTATTTACGATGAAGCACAGAAACGGATTCGATATTAAATACAAAAGGCACAATGCCGACTTAACTATAAGAGGACGGACATCCTAACTATCAATGATTTGAACCTCTCCTGTGAGTCCAGTTTCAGATTCCGATGCTTCACTTCAGGTTTATCGTATACCTTGGACCTACTTATAGACGACGAAGCACAGAAAATGCATCGGAATTAAATTCACAAGGCACAATGCCGACTTAAATACAAGAGGACCGACGCTCTATCTTTCTATGATTGGAACCTCTCCTGTTAGTCCAGTTTTTGATTCCGAAGCTTCACTTCAGGTTTACTGTATCCAATGGACTTTCTTATTGACGATGAAACAAGGAAATTGCATCGGAAATTAATACAAAAGGCACAATGCCGACTTAAGTACAAGCGGACTGACGCTCTAACTTTCTATGATTTGAAGCACTCCTGTGAGTCCAGTTTTAGATTCCGATGCTTCACTTCAGGTTTACTGTATCCCTCGGACCTTCTTATTAACGATGAAACATGGAAATTGCATCCGAATTTAATACAAAAGGCACAGTGCTGACTTAAGTACAAGAGGACTGTCACACTAACTTTCAACGATTTGAACCTTTCCTGTGAGTCCAGTTTTGGATTCCGATGCTTCACTCCGTGTTTACTGTATACCTTGGACGTTCTTATTGACGATGAAACATAGAAATTGCATCGTTATTAAATTCAAAAGGCACAATGCCGACTTAAGTACAAGAGGACTGACACTCCAACATTCTATGATTAGAATCTCTCCTGTGAGTCCAGTTTTAGATTCCGATGCTTCACTTCAGGTTTACCGTATACCTTGGACCTTCGTATTGACGATGAAACACAGGAATTGCATCGGAATTAAATTCAACAGGCACAATGCCGACTTTAGTACAAGAGGACTGACACTCTAACTTTCTATGATTTGAACCTCTCCTGTGAGTCCAGTTTTAGATTCCGATGCTTCACTTCAGGTTTACTGTATACCTTGGACCTTCTTATTGACGGTGAAACATAGAGATTGCATCGGAATTAATACAAAAGGCACAATGCTGACTTAAGTACAAGAGGACTGACACTCTAACTTTCTATGATTTGAACCTCTCCAGTGATTCCAGTTTTGGATTGCGATGCTTCACTTCAGGTTTACTGTATCCCTTCGACCTTCTTATTGACGATGAAACACAGAAATTGCATACGAATTTAATACAAAAGGCACAATGCCGACTTAAGTACAAGAGGACTGGCACTCTAACTTTCTATAATTTGAACCAGTACTGTGAGGCCAGTTTTAGATTCCGATGCTTCACTTCAGGTTTTCTGTATACCTAGGACCTACTTATTGACGATGAAACGCAGAAATTGCATCGGAATTAAATTCAAAAGGGACAATGCCGACTTAAGTACAAGAGACGGACACTCTAACTTTCTATGATTTGAACCTCTCCTGTGATTCCTGTTTTGGATTCTGATGCTTCACTTCAGGTTTACTGTATACCTTGGAAATTCTTATTGACGATTAAACACAGAAATTGCATCGGAATTAAATACAAAAGACACAGTGCTGACTTAAGTACAAGAGGACTGACACTCTAACTTTCTATGATTTGAACCTCTCCTGTGAGTCCAGTTTTAGATTCCCATGCTTCAATTCAGGTATACTGTATACCTTGGACCTTCTTATTTACGATGAAGCACAGAAACGGATTCGATATTAAATACAAAAGGCACAATGCCGACTTAACTATAAGAGGACGGACATCCTAACTATCAATGATTTGAACCTCTCCTGTGAGTCCAGTTTCAGATTCCGATGCTTCACTTCAGGTTTATCGTATACCTTGGACCATCTTATTGACGATGAAACACAGAAATTGCATCGGAATTAAATTCAAAAGGCACAATGGCGACTTAAGTACAAGAGGACTGACACTCTAACTTTCTGTGATTTGAACCTCTCCTGTGAGTCCAGTTTTAGATTCCGATGCTTCACTTCAGGTTTGCTGTATACCTTGGACCTTCTTATTGACGATGAAACACAGAAATTCCATCGGAATTAAATTCAAAAGGCACAATGCCGACTTAAGTACAAGAGGACTGACACTCTATCTTTCTATGATTTGAACCTCTCCTCTGAGTCCAGTTTTAGATTCCGATGCTTCACTTCAGGTTTACTGTATACCTTCGACCTACGTATTTACGATGAAACACAGAAATTGCATCGGAATTAAATTCAAAAGGCACAATGCCGACTTAAGTATTAGAGGACGGACACTCTAACTTTCTATGAATTAACCTCTTCTGCGAGTCCAGTTTTAGATTCCGATGCTACACTTTAAGTTTACTGTAAACCATGGACCTTCGTATTGACGATGAAGCACAGAAAATGCATCGGAATTAAATGCACGAGGCACAATGCCGACTTAAGTACAAGAGGACTGACACTCTAACTTTCTATGATTTGAACCTCTCCTGTGAGTCCAGTTTTGGATTCCGATGCTTCACTTCAGGTTTACTGTATACCTTGGACCTACGTATTGACGATGAAACACAGAAATTGTTCGGAATTAAATTCAAATGGCACAATGCCTACTTAAGTACAAGTGGACTGAGACTCTAACTTTCTATGATTTGAACCTCTGCAGTGAATCCAGTTTTAGATTCCGTTGCTTCACATCAGAATTACTGTATACCTTGGACCTTCTTATTTACGATGAAGCACAGAAACGGATTCGATATTAAATACAAAAGGCACAATGCCGACTTAACTATAAGAGGACGGACATCCTAACTATCAATGATTTGAACCTCTCCTGTGAGTCCAGTTTCAGATTCCGATGCTTCACTTCAGGTTTATCGTATACCTTGGACCTACTTATAGACGACGAAGCACAGAAAATGCATCGGAATTAAATTCACAAGGCACAATGCCGACATAAATACAAGAGGACCAACGCTCTATCTTTCTATGATTGGAACCTCTCCTGTTAGTCCAGTTTTTGATTCCGAAGCTTCACTTCAGGTTTACTGTATCCAATGGACTTTCTTATTGACGATGAAACAAGGAAATTGCATCGGAAATTAATACAAAAGGCACAATGCCGACTTAAGTACAAGCGGACTGACGCTCTAATTTTCTATGATTTGAAGCACTCCTGTGAGTCCAGTTTTAGATTCCGATGCTTCACTTCAGGTTTACTGTATCCCTCGGACCTTCTTATTAACGATGAAACATGGAAATTGCATCCGAATTTAATACAAAAGGCACAGTGCTGACTTAAGTACAAGAGGACTGTCACACTAACTTTCAACGATTTGAACCTTTCCTGTGAGTCCAGTTTTGGATTCCGATGCTTCACTCCGTGTTTACTGTATACCTTGGACGTTCTTATTGACGATGAAACATAGAAATTGCATCGTTATTAAATTCAAAAGGCACAATGCCGACTTAAGTACAAGAGGACTGACACTCCAACATTCTATGATTAGAATCTCTCCTGTGAGTCCAGTTTTAGATTCCGATGCTTCACTTCAGGTTTACCGTATACCTTGGACCTTCGTATTGACGATGAAACACAGGAATTGCATCGGAATTAAATTCAACAGGCACAATGCCGACTTTAGTACAAGAGGACTGACACTCTAACTTTCTATGATTTGAATCTCTCCTGTGAGTCCAGTTTTAGATTCCGATGCTTCACTTCAGGTTTACTGTATACCTTGGACCTTCTTATTGACGTTGAAACATAGAGATTGCATCGGAATTAATACAAAAGGCACAATGCTGACTTAAGTACAAGAGGACTGACACTCTAACTTTCTATGATTTGAACCTCTCCAGTGATTCCAGTTTTGGATTGCGATGCTTCACTTCAGGTTTACTGTATCCCTTCGACCTTCTTATTGACGATGAAACACAGAAATTGCATCCGAATTTAATACAAAAGGCACAATGCCGACTTAAGTACAAGAGGACTGGCACTCTAACTTTCTATAATTTGAACCAGTACTGTGAGGCCAGTTTTAGATTCCGATGCTTCACTTCAGGTTTTCTGTATACCTAGGACCTACTTATTGACGATGAAACGCAGAAATTGCATCGGAATTAAATTCAAAAGGGACAATGCCGACTTAAGTACAAGAGACGGACACTCTAACTTTCTATGATTTGAACCTCTCCTGTGATTCCTGTTTTGGATTCTGATGCTTCACTTCAGGTTTACTGTATACCTTGGAAATTCTTATTGACGATTAAACACAGAATCTGCATCGGAATTAAATTCTAAAGTCACAATCCCGACTTAAGTACAAGAGGACTGGCACCCTAATTTTCTATGATTTGAACCTCTCCTGTGAGTCCAGTTTTGGAATCCGATGCTTCACTTCAGGTTTACTGTATACCTTGGACCTACTTATTGACGATGTAACACAGAAATTGTATCGGAATTAAATTCAAATTTCACAATGCCGACTTAATTACAAGAGGAATGACACTCTAACTTTCTATGATTTGAACCTCTCCTGTGAGCCCAGTTTTAGATTCTGTTGCTTCACTTCATGTTTACTGTCTGCCTTGGACCATCTTATTGACGATGAAACACAGAAATTGCATCGGAATTAAATTCAAAAGGCACAATGGCGACTTAAGTACAAGAGGACTGACACTCTAACTTTCTGTGATTTGAACCTCTCCTGTGAGTCCAGTTTTAGATTCCGATGCTTCACTTCAGGTTTACTGTATACCTTGGACCTTCTTATTGACGATGAAACACAGAAAATGCATCGGAATTAAATACAAAAGGCACAATGCCGACTTAAGTACAAGAGGACTGTCACACTAACTATCTATGATTTGAACCTTTCCTGCGAGTCCAGTTTTGGATTCCGATGCTTCACTTCTGGTTTTCTGTATACCTTGGACCTTCTTATTGACGATGAAACACAGAAATTGCATCGGAATTAAATTCAAAGGCACATTGGCGACTTAAGTACAAGAGGACGGACACTCTAACATTCTATGATTTGAACCTCTCCTGTGAGTCCAGTTTTAGATTCCGATGCTTCACTTCAGGTTTACAGTATACCTTGTACCTTCTTATTGACGATGAAGCACAGAAATTGCATCGGAATTAAATACAAAAGGCACAATTCCGACTTAAGTACTAGAGGACTGTCACACTAATTTTCTATGATTTGAACCTTTCCTGTGAGTCCAGTTTTGGATTCCGATGCTTCACTTCTGGTTTACTGTATACCTTGGACTTTCTTATTGACGATGAAACATAGAAATTGCATCGGAATTAAATTCAAAAGGCACAATGCCGACTTAAGTACAAGAGGACTGACACTCCAACTTTCTATGATTAGAACCTCTAATGTGAGTCCAGTTTTAGATTCCGATGCTTCACTTCAGGTTTTCTGTATACCTTGGACCTTCTTATTGACGATGAAACACAGAAATTCCATTGGAATTAAATTAAAAAATCACAATGCCGACTTAAGTACAAGAGGACTGACACTCTAACTTTCTATGATTTGCACCTCTCCTTTGAGTCCAGTTTTAAATTCCGATGCTTCACTTCTGGTTTACTGTATACCTTGGACCTTCTTATTGACAATGAAACACAGAAATTGCATCGGAATTAAATACAAATAGGCACAGTGCTGACTTAAGTACAGGAGGACTGACACTCTAACTATCTATGATTTGAACCTCTCCTGTGAGTCCACTTTTGGATTCCGATGCTTCACTTCAGGTTTACTGTATACCTTGGACCTACGTATTGACGATGAAACACAGAAATTGTATCGGAATTAAATTCAAATGGCACAATGCCTACTTAAGTACAAGAGGACTGACACTCTAACTTTCTATGATTTGAACCTCTGCAGTGAGTCCAGTTTTAGATTCCGTTGCTTCACTTCAGGTTTACCGTATACCTTGGACCTTCGTATTGACGATGAAACACAGAAATTGCATCGGAATTAAATTCAACAGGCACAATGCCGACTTAAGTACAAGAGGACGGACACTCTAACTTTGTATGATTTGAACCTCTCCTGTGAGTCCAGTTTTAGATTCCGATGCTTCACGTCAGGTTTACTGTATACCTTGGACCTTCTTATTGACGTTGAAACATAGAAATTGCATCGGAATTAATACAAAAGGCACAATGCTGACTTAAGTACAAGAGGACTGACACTCTAACTTTCTATGATTTGAACCTCTCCAGTGATTCCAGTTTTGGATTGCGATGCTTCACTTCAGGTTTACTGATTCCCTTGGACCTTCTTATTGACGATGAAACACAGGAATTGCATCCGAAAGTAATACAAAAGGCACAATGCCGACTTATGTACAAGAGGACTGACACTCTAATTTTCTATAATTTGAACCAGTACTGTGAGACCAGTTTTAGATTCCGATGCTTCACTTCAGGTTTTCTGTATACCTAGGACCTACTTATTGACGATGAAACGCAGAAATTGCATCGGAATTAAATTCAAAAGGCACAATGCCGACTTAAGGACAAGAGACGGACACTCTAACTTTCTATGATTTGAACCTCTCCTGTGAGTCCAGTTTTGGATTCTGATCCTTCACTTCAGTTTTACTGTATACCTTGGAAATTCTTATTGACGATGAAACACAGAATCTGCATCGGAATTAAATTCTAAAGTCACAATCCCGACTTAAGTACAAGAGGACTGGCACCCTAATTTTCAATGATTTGAACCTCTCCTGTGAGTCCAGTTATGGAATCCGATGCTTCACTTCAGGTTTACTGTATACCTTGGACCTACTTATTGACGATTAAACACAGAAATTGTATCGGAATTAAATTCAAATTTCACAATGCCGACTTAATTACAAGACAACTGACACTCTAACTATTTATGATTTTAACCTCTCCTGTGAGTCCAGTTTTAGATTCTGTTGCTTCACTTCAGGTTTACTGTATACCTTGGACCATCTTATTGACGATGAAACACAGAAATTGCATCGGAATTAAATTCAAAAGGCACAATGGCGACTTAAGTACAAGAGGACTGACACTCTAACTTTCTGTGATTTGAACCTCTCCTGTGAGTCCAGTTTTAGATTCCGATGCTTCACTTCAGGTTTACTGTATACCTTGGACCTTCTTATTGACGATGAAACACAGAAATTGCATCGGAATTAAATACAAAAGGCGCAATTCCGACTTAAGTACTAGAGGACTGTCACACTAATTTTCTATGATTTGAACCTTTCCTGTGAGTCCAGTTTTGGATTCCGATGCTTCACTTCTGGTTTACTGTATACCTTGGACTTTCTTATTGACCATGAAACATAGAAATTGCATCGGAATTAAATTCAAAAGGCACAATGCCGACTTAAGTACAAGAGGACTGACACTCCAACTTTCTATGATTAGAACCTCTAATGTGAGTCCAGTTTAAGATTCCGATGCTTCACTTCAGGTTTTCTGTATACCTTGGACCTTCTTATAGACGATGAAACACAGATATTCCATTGGAATTAAATTCAAAAATCACAATGCCGACTTAAGTACAAGAGGACTGACACTCTAACTTTCTATGATTTGAACCTCTCCTGTGAGTCCAGTTTTAGATTCCGATGCTACAATTCAAGTTTACTGTATACCATGGACCTTCGTTTTGACGATGAAGCGCAGAAACTGCATCGGAATTAAATGCACAAGGCACAATGGCGACTTAAGTACAAGAGCACTGACACTCTAACTTTCTATGATTTGAACCTCTCATGTGAGTCCAGTTTTAATTTCCGATGCTTCCCTTCAGGTTTACTGTATACCTTGGACATTCTTATTGACGATGAAACACAGAAATTGCATCGGAATTAAATACAAATAGGCACAGTGCTGACTTAAGTACAGGAGGACTGACACTCTCACTTTCTATGATTTGAACCTCTCCTGTGAGTTTAGTTTTAGATTGCGAAACTTCACTTCAGGTTCACTGTATACCTTGGACCTTCTTATTGAGGATGAAGCACAGAAATTGCATCGGAATGAAATATAAAAGGCACAATGCCGACTTATGTACAAGAGGACTGACACTCTAACTTTCTACGATTTGAACCTCTAGTGTGAGTCCAGTTTTGGATTCCGATGCTTCACTTCAGGTTTACTGTATACCTTGGACCTTCTTTTTGACGATGCAACACAGAAATTGCATCGGAATTAAATTCAAGAGGCACAATGCCGACTTAAGTACAAGAGGACTGACACTCTAACTATCTATGATATGAACCTCTCCTGTGAGTCCAGTTTTGCATTCCGATGCTTCACTTCAGGTTTACTGTATACCTTGCACATTCTTATTGACGATGAAACACAGAAATTGTATCGGAATTAAATTCAAAAGGCACAATGCCGACTTAAGTACAAGAGGACTGAGACTCTAACTTTCTATGTTTTGAACCTCTGCAGTGGGTCCAGTTTTAGATTCCGTTGCTTCACATCAGAATTACTGTATACCTTGGGCCTACGTATTGACGATGAAACACAGAAATTGTATCGGAATTAAATTCAAATTTCACAATGCCGACTTAATTACAAGAGGACTGACACTCTAACTTTCTATGATTTGAACCTCTCCTGTGAGTCCAGTTTTAGATTCTGTTGCTTCACTTGAGGTTTACTGTATACCTTGGACCATCTTATTGACGATGAAACACAGAAATTGCATCGGAATTAAATTCAAGAGGCACAATGGCGACTTAAGTACAAGAGGACTGACACTCTAACTTTCTGTGATTTGAACCTCTCCTGTGAGTCCAGTTTTAGATTCCGATGCTTCACTTCAGGTTTACTGTTTACCTTGGACCTTCTTATTGACGATGAAACACAGAAATTGCATCGGAATTAAATACAAAAGGCACAATGCCGACTTAAGTACAAGAGGACTGTCACACTAACTATCTATGATTTGAACCTTTCCTGCGAGTCCAGTTTTGGATTCCGATGCTTCACTTCTGGTTTTCTGTATACCTTGGACCTTCTTATTGACGATGAAACACAGAAATTGCATCGGAATTAAATTCAAAGGCACAATGGCGACCTAAGTACAAGAGGACGGACACTCTAACATTCTATGATTTGAACCTCTCCTGTGAGTCCAGTTTTAGATTCCGATGCTTCACTTCAGGTTTACAGTATACCTTGTACCCTCTTATTGACGATGAAGCACAGAAATTGCATCGGAATTAAATAAAAAAGGCACAATTCCGACTTAAGTACTAGAGGACTGTCACACTAATTTTCCATGATTTGAACCTTTCCTGTGAGTCCAGTTTTGGATTCCGATGCTTCACTTCTGGTTTACTGTATACCTTGGAATTTCTTATTGACGATGAAACATAGAAATTGCATCGGAATTAAATTCAAAACTCACAATGCCGACTTAAGTACAAGAGGACTGACACTCCAACTTTCTATGATTAGAACCTCTAATGTGAGTCCGGTTTTAGATTCCGATGCTTCACTTGAGGTTTTCTGTATACCTTGGACCTTCTTATTGACGATGAAACACAGAAATTCCATTGGAATTAAATTCAAAAATCACAATGCCGTCTTAAGTACAAGAGGACTGACACTCTAACTTTCTATGATTTGAACCTCTCCTGTGAGTCCAGTTTTAGATTCCGATGCTACACTTCAAGTTTACTGTATACCATGGACCTTCGTATTGACGATGAAGCGCAGAAAACGCATCGGAATTAAATGCACAAGGCACAATGGCGACTTAAGTACAAGAGGACTGACACTCTAACTTTCTATGATTTGAACCTCTCATGTGAGTCCAGTTTTAAATTCCGATGCTTCACTTCAGGTTTACTGTACAACTTGGACCTTCTTATTGACGATGAAGCACAGAAATTGCATCGGAATGAAATATAAAAGGCACAATGCCAACTTATGTACAAGAGGACTGACACTCTAACTTTCTACGATTTGAACCACTAGTGTGGGTCCAGTTTTGGATTCCGATGCTTCACTTCAGGTTTGCTGTATACCTTGGACCTTCTCATTGACGATGCAACACAGAAATTGCATCGGAATTAAATTCAAGAGGCACAATGCCGACTTAAGTACAAGAGGACTGACACTCTTACTATCTATGATTTGAACCTCTCCTGTGAGTCCAGTTTTGCATTCCGATGCATCTCTTCAGGTTTACTGTATACCTTGGACATTCTTATTGACGATGAAACACAGAAATTGTATCGGAATTAAATTCAAAAGGCACAATGCCGACTTAAGTACAAGAGGACTGAGACTCTAACTTTCTATGATTTGAACTTCTGCAGTGAGACCAGTTTTAGATTCCGTTGCTTCACTTCAGAATTACTGTATACCTTGGACCTTCTTATTGACGATGATACACAGATATTGCATCGGAATTAAATTCAAAAGGCACATTGCCGACTTAAGTATAAGAGGACGGACACTCTAACTTTCTATGAATTGAACCTCTTCTGTGAGTCCAGTTTTAGATTCCGATGCTACACTTTAGGTTTACTGTAAACAATGGACCTTCGTATTGACGATGAAGCACAGAAAATGCTTCGGAATTAAATGCACAAGGCACAATGCCGACTTAAGTAGAAGAGGACTGACACTCTAACTTTCTATGATTTGAACCTCTCCTGTGAGTCCAGTTTTGGATTCTGATGCATCACTTCAGGTTTACTGTATACCTTGGACCTATGTATTGACGATGAAACACAGAAATTGTATCGGAATTAAATTCAAATGGCACAATGCCTACTTAAGTACAAGAGGACTGAGACTCTAACTTTCTATGGTATGAACCACTGCAGTGAGTCCAGTTTTAGATTCCGTTGCTTCACTTCAGAATTACTGTATACCTTGGACCTTCTTATTGACGATGATACACAGATATTGCATCGGAATTAAATTCAAAAGGCACAATGGCGACTTAAGTACAAGACAACTGATACTCTAACTTTCTGTGATTTGAACCTCTCCTGTGAGTCCAGTTTTAGATTCCGATGCTTCACTTCAGGTTTACTGTATCCCATGGACCTTCTTATTGACGATGAAACACAGAAATTGCATCGGAATTAAATACAAAAGACACAGTGCTGACATAAGTACAAGAGGACTGACACTCTAACTTTCTATGATTTGAACCTCTGCAGTGAGTCCAGTTTTAGATTCCGTTGCTTCACTTCAGAATTACTGTATTCCTTGGACCTTCTTATTGACGATGATACACAGATATTGCATCGGAATTAAATTCAAAAGGCACAATGCCGACTTAAGTACAAGAGACGGACACACTAACTTTCTATGATTTGAACCTCTCCTGTGAGTCCAGTTTTGCATTCCGATGCTTCACATCAGGTTTACTGTATACCTTGGACATTCTTATTGACGATGAAACACAGAAATTGTATCGGAATTAAATTCAAAAGGCACAAAGCCGACTTAAGTACAAGAGGACTGAGACTCTAACTTTCTATGATTTGAACCTCTGCAGTGAGTCCAGTTTTAGATTCCGTTGCTTCACTTCAGAATTACTGTATTCCTTGGACCTTCTTATTGACGATGATACACAGATATTGCATCGGAATTAAATTCAAAAGGCACAATGCCGACTTAAGTATAAGAGGACGGACACTCTAACTTTCTATGAATTGAACCTCTTCTGTGAGTCCAGTTTTAGATTCCGATGCTACACTTTAAGTTTACTGTAAACCATGGACCTTCGTATTGACGATGAAGCACAGAAAATGCATCGGAATTAAATGCACAAGGCACAATGCCGACTTAAGTACAAGAGGACTGACACTCTAACTTTCTATGATTTGAACCTCTGCAGTGAGTCCAGTTTTAGATTCCGTTGCTTCACTTCAGGTTTACCGTATACCTTGGACCTTCGTATTGACGATGAAACACAGAAATTGCATCGGAATTAAATTCAACAGGCACAATGCCGACTTAAGTACAAGAGGACGGACACTCTAACTTTCTATGATTTGAACCTCTCCTGTGAGTCCAGTTTTAGGTTCCGATGCTTCACTTCAGGTTTACTGTATACCTTGGACCTTCTTATTGACGTTGAAACATAGAAATTGCATCGGAATTAATACAAAAGGCACAATGCTGACTTAAGTACAAGAGGACTGACACTCTAACTTTCTATGATTTGAACCTCTCCAGTGATTCCAGTTTTGGATTCCGATGCTACACTTCAAGTTTACTGTATACCATGGACCTTCGTATTGACGATGAAGCACAGAAAATGCATCGGAATTAAATGCACAAGGCACGATGCCGACTTAAGTTCAAGAGGACTGACACTCTAACTTTCTATAATTTGAACCAGTACTGTGAGTCCAGTTTTAGATTCCGATGCTTCACTTCAGGTTTTCTGTATACCTAGGACCTACTTATTGACGATGAAACGCAGAAATTGCATCGGAATTAAATTCAAAAGGCACAATGCCGACTTAAGTACAAGAGACGGACACTCTAACTTTCTATGATTTGAACCTCTCCTGTGAATCCAGTTTTGGATTCTGATCCTTCACTTCAGGTTTACTGTATACCTTGGATATTCTTCTTGACGATGATACACAGAATCTGCATCGGAATTAGATACAAAAGTCACAATCCCGACTTAAGTACCAGAGGACTGGCACCCTAATTTTCTATGATTTGAACCTCTCCTGTGAGTCCAGTTTTGGAATCCGATGCTTCACTTCAGGTTTACTGTATACCTTGGACCTATTTATTGACGATTAAACACAGAAATTGTATCGGAATTAAATTCAAATTTCACAATGCCGACTTAATTACAAGAGGACTGACACTCTAACTTTCTATGATTTGAACCTCTCCTGTGAGCCCAGTTTTAGATTCTGTTGCTCACTTCAGGTTTACTGTATACCTTGGACCATCTTATTGACGATGAAACACAGAAATTGCATCGGAATTAAATTCAAAAGTCACAATGGCGACTTAAGTACAAGAGGACTGACACTCTAACTTTCTGTGATTTGAACCTCTCCTGTGAGTCCAGTTTTAGATTCCGATGCTTCACTTCAGGTTTACTGTATACCTTGGACCTTCTTATTGACGATGAAACACAGAAATTGCATCGGAATTAAATACAAAAGGCACAATTCCGACTTAAGTACTAGAGGACTGTCACACTAATTTTCTATGATTTGAACCTATCCTGTGAGTCCAGTTTTGGATACCGATGCTTCACTTCTGGTTTACCGTATACCTTGGACTTTCTTATTGACGATGAAACATAGAAATTGCATCGGAATTAAATTCAAAAGGCACAATGCCGACTTAAGTACAAGAGGACTGACACTCCAACTTCCTATGATTAGAACCTCTAATGTGAGTCCAGTTTTAGATTCTGATGCTTCACTTCAGGTTTTCTGTATACCTTGGACCTTCTTATTGACGATGAAACTCAGAAATTCCATTGGAATTAAATTCAAAAATCACAATGCCGACTTAAGTACAAGAGGACTGACACTCTAACTTTCTACGATTTGAACCTCTCCTGTGAGTCCACGTTTAGATTCCGATGCTACACTTCAAGTTTACTGTATACCATGGACCTTCGTATTGACGATGAAGCACAGAAAATGCATCGGAATTAAATGCACAAGGCACGATGCCGACTTAAGTTCAAGAGGACTGACACTCTAACTTTCTATGATTTGAACCTCTCATGTGAGTCCAGTTTTAAATTCCGATGCTTCACTTCAGGTTTACTGTATACCTTGGACCTTCTTATTGACAATGAAACACAGAAATTGCATCGGAATTAAATACAAATAGGCACAGTGCTGACTTAAGTACAGGAGGACTGACACTCTCACTTTCTATGATTTGAACCTCTCCTTTGAGTTTAGTTTTAGATTCCGATACTTCACTTCAGGTTTACTGTATACCTTGGACCTTCTTATTGAGGATGAAGCACAGAATTTTCATCGGAATGAAATATAAAAGGCACAATGCCGACTTATGTACAAGAGGACTGACACTCTAACTTTCTACGATTTCAACCTCTAGTGTGAGTCCAGTTTTGGATTCCGATGCTTCACTTCAGGTTTACTGTATACCTTGGACCTTCTTTTTGACGATGCAACACAGAAATTGCATCGGAATTAAATTCAAGAGGCATAATGCCGACTTAAGTACAAGAGGACTGACACTCTAACTATCTATGATTTTAACCTCTCCTGTGAGTCCAGTTTTGCATTCCGATGCTTCACTTCAGGTTTACTGTATACCTTGGACATTCTTATTGACGATGAAACACAGAAATTGTATCGGAATTAAATTCAAAAGGCACAATGCCGACATAAGTACAAGAGGCCTGAGACTCTAACTTTCTATGATTTGAACCTCTGCAGTGAGTCCAGTTTTAGATTCCGTTTCTTCACTTCAGAATTACTGTATTCCTTGGACCTTCTTATTGACGATGATACACAGATATTGCATCGGAATTAAATTCAAAAGGCACAATGCCGACTTAAGTATAAGAGGACGGACACTCTAACTTTCTATGAATTGAACCTCTTCTGTGAGTCCAGTTTTAGATTCCGATGCTACACTTTAAGTTTACTGTAAACCATGGACCTTCGTATTGACGATGAAGCACAGAAAATGCATCGGAATTAAATGCACAAGGCACAATGCCGACTTAAGTACAAGAGGACTGACACTCTAA
Source organism: Schistocerca piceifrons (assembly GCF_021461385.2). Taxonomy (NCBI): domain Eukaryota; kingdom Metazoa; phylum Arthropoda; class Insecta; order Orthoptera; family Acrididae; genus Schistocerca; species Schistocerca piceifrons. The sequence continues at coordinate 732,203 of NW_025727663.1, forward strand.
CTTTCTATGATTTGAACCTCTCCTGTGAGTCCAGTTTTGGATTCCGATGCTTCACTTCAGGTTTACTGTATACCTTGGACCTACGTATTGACGATGAAACACAGAAATTGTATCGGAATTAAATTCAAATGGCACAATGCCTACTTAAGTACAAGAGGACTGACACTCTAACTTTCTATGATTTGAACCTCTGCAGTGAGTCCAGTTTTAGATTCCGTTGCTTCACTTCAGGTTTACCGTATACCTTGGACCTTCGTATTGACGATGAAACACAGAAATTGCATCGGAATTAAATTCAACAGGCACAATGCCGACTTAAGTACAAGAGGACGGACACTTTAACTTTCTATGATTTGAACCTCTCCTGTGAGTCCAGTTTTAGATTCCGATGCTTCACTTCAGGTTTACTGTATACCTTGGACCTTCTTATTGACGTTGAAACATAGAAATTGCATCGGAATTAATACAAAAGGCACAATGCTGACTTAAGTACAAGAGGACTGACACTCTAACTTTCTATGATTTGAACCTCTCCAGTTATTCCAGTTTTGGATTGCGATGCTTCACTTCAGGTTTACTGTTTCCCTTGGACCTTCTTATTGACGATGAAACACAGGAATTGCATCCGAATGTAATACAAAAGGCACAATGCCGACTTAAGTACAAGAGGACTGACACTCTAGATTTCTATAATTTGAACCAGTACTGTGAGACCAGTTTTAGATTCCGATGCTTCACTTCAGGTTTTCTGTATACGTAGGACCTACTTATTGACGATGAAACGCCGAAATTGCATCGGAGTAAAATTCAAAAGGCACAATGCCGACTTAAGTACAAGAGACGGACACTCTAACTTTCTATGATTTGAACCTCTCCTGTGAGTCCAGTTTTGGATTCTGATCCTTCACTCAGGTTTACTGTATACCTTGGAAATTCTTATTGACGATGAAACACAGAATCTGCATCGGAATTAAATTCTAAAGTCACAATCCCGACTTAAGTACAAGAGGACTGGCACCCTAATTTTCTATGATTTGAACCTCTCCTGTGAGTCCAGTTTTGGAATCCGATGCTTCACTTCAGGTTTACTGTATACCTTGGACCTACTTATTGACGATTAAACACAGAAATTGTATCGGAATTAAATTCAAATTTCACAATGCCGACTTAATTACAAGACAACTGACACTCTAACTTTCTATGATTTGAACCTCTCCTGTGAGTCCAGTTTTAGATCCTGTTGCTTCACTTCAGGTTCACTGTATACCTTGGACCATCTTATTGCCGATGAAACACAGAAATTGCATCGGAATTAAATTCAAAAGGCACAATGGCGACTTAAGTACAAGAGGACTGACACTCTAACTTTCTGTGATTTGAACCTCTCCTGTGAGTCCAGTTTTAGATTCCGATGCTTCACTTCAGGTTTACTGTATACCTTGGACCTTCTTATTGACGATGAAACACAGAAATTGCATCGGAATTAAATACAAAAGGCACAATTCCGAGTTAAGTACTAGCGGACTGTCACACTAATTTTCTATGATTTGAACCTTTCCTGTGAGTCCAGTTTTGGATTCCGATGCTTCACTTCTGGTTTACTGTATACCTTGGACTTTCTTATTGACGATGAAACATAGAAATTGCATCTGAATTAAATTCAAAAGGCACAATGCCGACTTAAGTACAAGAGGACTGACACTCCAACTTTCTATGTTTAGAACCTCTAATGTGAGTCCAGTTTTAGATTCCGATGCTTCACTTTAGGTTTTCTGTATACCTTGGACCTTCTTATTGACGATGAAACACAGATATTCCATTGGAATTAAATTCAAAAATCACAATGCCGACTTAAGTACAAGAGGACTGACACTCTAACTTTCTATGATTTGAACCTCTCCTGTGAGTCCAGTTTTAGATTCCGATGCTACACTCCAAGTTTACTGTATACCATGGACCTTCGTATTGACGATGAAGCGCAGAAAATGCATCGGAATTAAATGCACAAGGCACAATGGCGACTTAAGTACAAGAGCACTGACACTCTAACTTTCTATGATTTGAACCTCTCATGTGAGTCCAGTTTTAAATTCCGATGGTTCACTTCAGGTTTACTGTATACCTTGGACATTCTTATTGACGATGAAACACAGAAATTGCATCGGAATTAAATACAAATAGGCACAGTGCTGACTTAAGTACAGGAGGACTGACACTCTCACTTTCTATGATTTGAACCTCTCCTGTGAGTTTAGTTTTAGATTGCGATACTTCACTTCAGGTTCACTGTATACCTTGGACCTTCTTATTGATGATGAAGCACAGAAATTGCATCGGAATGAAATATAAAAGGCACAATGCCGACTTATGTACAAGAGGACTGACACTCTAACTTTCTACGATTTGAACCTCTAGTGTGAGTCCAGTTTTGGATTCCGATGCTTCACTTCAGGTTTACTGTATACCTTGAACCTTCCTTTTGACGATGCAACACAGAAACTGCATCGGAATTAAATTCAAGAGGCACAATGCCGACTTAAGTACAAGAGGACTGACACTCTAACTATCTATGATTTGAACCTCTCCTGTGGGTCCAGTTTTGCATTCCGATGCTTCACTTCAGGTTTACTGTATACCTTGCACATTCTTATTGACGATGAAACACAGAAATTGTATCGGAATTAAATTCAAAAGGCACAATGCCGACTTAAGTACAAGAGGACTGAGACTCTAACTTTCTATGTTTTGAACCTCTGCAGTGGGTCCAGTTTTAGATTCCGTTGCTTCACTTCAGATTTACTGTATACCTTGGACCTTCTTATTGAAGATGATACACAGAAATTGCATCGGAATTTAATTCAAAAGGCACAATGCCGACTTAGGTATAAGAGGACGGACACTCTAACTTTCTATGAATTGAACCTCTTCTGTGATTCCAGTTTTAGATTCCGATGCTGCACTTTAAGTTTACTGTAAACCATGGACCTTCGTATTGACGATGAAGCACAGAAAATGCATCGGAATTAAATGCACAAGGCACAATGCCGACTTAAGTACAAGAGGACTGACACTCTAACTTTCTATGATTTGAACCTCTCCTGTGAGTCCAGTTTTGGATTCCGATGCTTCACTTCAGGTTTACTGTATACCTTGGACCTACGTATTGACGATGAAACACAGAAATTGTATCGGAATTAAATTCAAATGGCACAATGCCTACTTAAGTACAAGAGGACTGAGACTCTAACTTTCTATGATTTGAACCTCTGCAGTGAGTCCAGTTTTAGATTCCGTTGCTTCACTTCAGGTTTACCGTATACCTTCGACCTTCGTATTGACGATGAAACACAGAAATTGCATCGGAATTAAATTCAACAGGCGCAATGCCGACTTCAGTACAACAGGACTGACACTCTAACTTTCTATGAGTTGAACCTCTCCTGTGAGTCCAGTTTTAGATTCCGATGCTTCACTTCAGGTTTACAGTATACCTTGGACCTTCTTATTGACGTTGAAACATAGAAATTACATCGGAATTAATACAAAAGGCACAATGCTGACTTAAGTACAAGAGGACTGACACTCTAACTTTCTGTGATTTGAACCTCTCCAGTGATTCCAGTTTTGGATTGCGATGCTTCACTTCAGGTTTACTGTATCCCTTGGACCTTCTTATTAACGATGAAACACAGAAATTGCATCCGAATTTAATACAAAAGGCACAATGCCGACTTAAGTACAAAAGGACTGACACTCTAACTTTCTATAATTTGAACCAGTACTGTGAGTCCAGTTTTAGATTCCGATGCTTCACTTCAGGTTTTCTGTATACCTAGGACCTACTTATTGACGATGAAACGCAGAAATTGCATCGGAATTAAATTCAAAAGCCACAATGCCGACTTAAGTACAAGAGACGGACACTCTAACTTTCTATGATTTGAACCTCTGCTGTGAGTCCAGTTTTGGATTCTGATGCTTCACTTCAGGTTTACTGTATACCTTGGAAATTCTTATTGACGATGAAACACAGAATCTGCATCGGAATTAAGTTCTAAAGTCACAATCCCGACTTAAGTACAAGAGGACTGGCACCCTAATTTTCAATGATTTGAACCTCTCCTGTGAGTCCAGTTTTGGAATCCGATGCTCCACTTCAGGTTTACTGTATACCTTGGACCTACTTATTGACGATTAAACACAGAAATTGTATCGGAATTAAATTCAAATTTCACAATGCCGACTTAATTACAAGAGGACTGACACTCTAACTTTCTATGATTTGAACCTCCCCTGTGAGTCCAGTTTTAGATTCTGTTGCTTCACTTGAGGTTTACTGTATACCTTGGACCATCTTATTGACGATGAAACACAGAAATTGCATCGGAATTAAATTCAAGAGGCACAATGGCGACTTAAGTACAAGAGGACTGACACTCTAACTTTCTGTGATTTGAACCTCTCCTGTGAGTCCAGTTTTAGATTCCGATGCTTCACTTCAGGTTTACTGTATACCTTGGACCTTCTTATTGACGACGAAACACAGAAATTGCTTCGGAATTAAATACAAAAGGCACAATGCCGACTTAAGTACAAGAGGACTGTCACACTAACTATCTATGATTTGAACCTTTCCTGCGAGTCCAGTTTTGGATTCCGATGCTTCACTTCTGGTTTTCTGTATACCTTGGACCTTCTTATTGACGATGAAACACAGAAATTGCATCGGAATTAAATTCAAAGGCACACTGGCGACTTAAGTACAAGAGGACGGACACTCTAACATTCTATGATTTGAACCTCTCCTGTGAGTCCTGTTTTAGATTCCGATGCTTCACTTCAGGTTTACAGTATACCTTGTACCTTCTTATTGACGATGAAGCACAGAAATTGCATCGGAATTAAATACAAAAGGCACAATTCCGACTTATGTACTAGAGGACTGTCACACTAATTTTCTATGATTTGAACCTTTCCTGTGAGTCCAGTTTTGGATTCCGATGCTTCACTTCTGGTTTACTGTATACCTTGGAATTTCTTATTGACGATGAAACACAGAAATTCCATTGGAATGAAATTCAAAAATCACAATGCCGACTTAAGTACAAGAGGACTGACACTCTAACTTTCAATGATTTGAACATCTCCTGTGATTCCAGTTTTAGATTCCGATGCTACACTTCAAGTTTACTGTATACCATGGACCTTCGTATTGACGATGAAGCGCAGAAAATGCATCGGAATTAAATGCACAAGGCACAATGGCGACTTAAGTACAAGAGGACTGACACTCTAACATTCTATGATTTGAACCTCTCCTGTGAGTCCAGTTTTGGAATCCGATGCTTCACTTCAGGTTTACTGTATACCTTGGACCTATTTATTGACGATTAAACACAGAAATTGTATCGGAATTAAATTCAAATTTCACAATGCCGACTTAATTACAAGAGGACTGACACTCTAACTTTCTATGATTTGAACCTCTCCTGTGAGTTTAGTTTTAGATTCCGATACTTCACTTCAGGTTTACTGTATACCTTGGACCTTCTCATTGACGATGCAACACAGAAATTGCATCGGAATTAAATTCAAGAGGCACAATGCCGACTTAAGTACAAGAGGACTGACACTCTAACTATCTATGATTTGAACCTCTCCTGTGAGTCCAGTTTTACATTCCGATGCATCTCTTCAGGTTTACTGTATACCTTGGACATTCTTATTGACGATGAAACACAGAAATTGTATCGGAATTAAATTCAAAAGGCACAATGCCGACTTAAGTACAAGAGAACTGAGACTCTAACTTTCTATGATTTGAACTTCTGCAGTGAGACCAGTTTTAGATTCCGTTGCTTCACTTTAAGTTTACTGTAAACAATGGACCTTCGTATTGACGATGAAGCACAGAAAATGCATCGGAATTAAATGCACAAGGCACAATGCCGACTTAAGTACAAGAGGACTGACACTCTAATTTTCTATGATTTGAACCTCTCCTGTGAGTCCAGTTTTGGAATCCGATGCTTCACTTCAGGTTTACTGTATACCTTGGACCTACTTATTGACGATTAAACACAGAAATTGTATCGGAATTAAATTCAAATTTCACAATGCCGACTTAATTACAAGACAACTGACACTCTAACTTTCTATGATTTGAACCTCTCCTGTGAGTCCAGTTTTAGATCCTGTTGCTTCACTTCAGGTTCACTGTATACCTTGGACCATCTTATTGCCGATGAAACACAGAAATTGCATCGGAATTAAATTCAAAAGGCACAATGGCGACTTAAGTACAAGAGGACTGACACTCTAACTTTCTGTGATTTGAACCTCTCCTGTGAGTCCAGTTTTAGATTCCGATGCTTCACTTCAGGTTTACTGTATACCTTGGACCTTCTTATTGACGATGAAACACAGAAATTGCATCGGAATTAAATACAAAAGGCACAATTCCGACTTAAGTACTAGCGGACTGTCACACTAATTTTCTATGATTTGAACCTTTCCTGTGAGTCCAGTTTTGGATTCCGATGCTTCACTTCTGGTTTACTGTATACCTTGGACTTTCTTATTGACGATGAAACATAGAAATTGCATCGGAATTAAATTCAAAAGGCACAATGCCGACTTAAGTACAAGAGGACTGACACTCCAACTTTCTATGTTTAGAACCTCTAATGTGAGTCCAGTTTTAGATTCCGATGCTTCACTTTAGGTTTTCTGTATACCTTGGACCTTCTTATTGACGATGAAACACAGATATTCCATTGGAATTAAATTCAAAAATCACAATGCCGACTTAAGTACAAGAGGACTGACACTCTAACTTTCTATGATTTGAACCTCTCCTGTGAGTCCAGTTTTAGATTCCGATGCTACACTCCAAGTTTACTGTATACCATGGACCTTCGTATTGACGATGAAGCGCAGAAAATGCATCGGAATTAAATGCACAAGGCACAATGGCGACTTAAGTACAAGAGCACTGACACTCTAACTTTCTATGATTTGAACCTCTCATGTGAGTCCAGTTTTAAATTCCGATGGTTCACTTCAGGTTTACTGTATACCTTGGACATTCTTATTGACGATGAAACACAGAAATTGCATCGGAATTAAATACAAATAGGCACAGTGCTGACTTAAGTACAGGAGGACTGACACTCTCACTTTCTATGATTTGAACCTCTCCTGTGAGTTTAGTTTTAGATTGCGATACTTCACTTCAGGTTCACTGTATACCTTGGACCTTCTTATTGATGATGAAGCACAGAAATTGCATCGGAATGAAATATAAAAGGCACAATGCCGACTTATGTACAAGAGGACTGACACTCTAACTTTCTACGATTTGAACCTCTAGTGTGAGTCCAGTTTTGGATTCCGATGCTTCACTTCAGGTTTACTGTATACCTTGAACCTTCTTTTTGACGATGCAACACAGAAACTGCATCGGAATTAAATTCAAGAGGCACAATGCCGACTTAAGTACAAGAGGACTGACACTCTAACTATCTATGATTTGAACCTCTCCTGTGGGTCCAGTTTTGCATTCCGATGCTTCACTTCAGGTTTACTGTATACCTTGCACATTCTTATTGACGATGAAACACAGAAATTGTATCGGAATTAAATTCAAAAGGCACAATGCCGACTTAAGTACAAGAGGACTGAGACTCTAACTTTCTATGTTTTGAACCTCTGCAGTGGGTCCAGTTTTAGATTCCGTTGCTTCACTTCAGATTTACTGTATACCTTGGACCTTCTTATTGAAGATGATACACAGAAATTGCATCGGAATTTAATTCAAAAGGCACAATGCCGACTTAAGTATAAGAGGACGGACACTCTAACTTTCTATGAATTGAACCTCTTCTGTGAGTCCAGTTTTAGATTCCGATGCTGCACTTTAAGTTTACTGTAAACCATGGACCTTCGTATTGACGATGAAGCACAGAAAATGCATCGGAATTAAATGCACAAGGCACAATGCCGACTTAAGTACAAGAGGACTGACACTCTAACTTTCTATGATTTGAACCTCTCCTGTGAGTCCAGTTTTGGATTCCGATGCTTCACTTCAGGTTTACTGTATACCTTGGACCTACGTATTGACGATGAAACACAGAAATTGTATCGGAATTAAATTCAAATGGCACAATGCCTACTTAAGTACAAGAGGACTGAGACTCTAACTTTCTATGATTTGAACCTCTGCAGTGAGTCCAGTTTTAGATTCCGTTGCTTCACTTCAGGTTTACCGTATACCTTCGACCTTCGTATTGACGATGAAACACAGAAATTGCATCGGAATTAAATTCAACAGGCGCAATGCCGACTTCAGTACAACAGGACTGACACTCTAACTTTCTATGATTTGAACCTCTCCTGTGAGTCCAGTTTTAGATTCCGATGCTTCACTTCAGGTTTACAGTATACCTTGGACCTTCTTATTGACGTTGAAACATAGAAATTACATCGGAATTAATACAAAAGGCACAATGCTGACTTAAGTACAAGAGGACTGACACTCTAACTTTCTGTGATTTGAATCTCTCCAGTGATTCCAGTTTTGGATTGCGATGCTTCACTTCAGGTTTACTGTATCCCTTGGACCTTCTTATTGACGATGAAACACAGAAATTGCATCCGAATTTAATACAAAAGGCACAATGCCGACTTAAGTACAAAAGGACTGACACTCTAACTTTCTATAATTTGAACCAGTACTGTGAGTCCAGTTTTAGATTCCGATGCTTCACTTCAGGTTTTCTGTATACCTAGGACCTACTTATTGACGATGAAACGCAGAAATTGCATCGGAATTAAATTCAAAAGCCACAATGCCGACTTAAGTACAAGAGACGGACACTCTAACTTTCTATGATTTGAACCTCTGCTGTGAGTCCAGTTTTGGATTCTGATGCTTCACTTCAGGTTTACTGTATACCTTGGAAATTCTTATTGACGATGAAACACAGAATCTGCATCGGAATTAAATTCTAAAGTCACAATCCCGACTTAAGTACAAGAGGACTGGCACCCTAATTTTCAATGATTTGAACCTCTCCTGTGAGTCCAGTTTTGGAATCCGATGCTCCACTTCAGGTTTACTGTATACCTTGGACCTACTTATTGACGATTAAACACAGAAATTGTATCGGAATTAAATTCAAATTTCACAATGCCGACTTATTTACAAGAGGACTGACACTCTAACTTTCTATGATTTGAACCTCTCCTGTGAGTCCAGTTTTAGATTCTGTTGCTTCACTTGAGGTTTACTGTATACCTTGGACCATCTTATTGACGATGAAACACAGAAATTGCATCGGAATTAAATTCAAGAGGCACAATGGCGACTTAAGTACAAGAGGACTGACACTCTAACTTTCTGTGATTTGAACCTCTCCTGTGAGTCCAGTTTTAGATTCCGATGCTTCACTTCAGGTTTACTGTATACCTTGGACCTTCTTATTGACGACGAAACACAGAAATTGCTTCGGAATTAAATACAAAAGGCACAATGCCGACTTAAGTACAAGAGGACTGTCACACTAACTATCTATGATTTGAACCTTTCCTGCGAGTCCAGTTTTGGATTCCGATGCTTCACTTCTGGTTTTCTGTATACCTTGGACCTTCTTATTGACGATGAAACACAGAAATTGCATCGGAATTAAATTCAAAGGCACACTGGCGACTTAAGTACAAGAGGACGGACACTCTAACATTCTATGATTTGAACCTCTCCTGTGAGTCCAGTTTTAGATTCCGATGCTTCACTTCAGGTTTACAGTATACCTTGTACCTTCTTATTGACGATGAAGCACAGAAATTGCATCGGAATTAAATACAAAAGGCACAATTCCGACTTATGTACTAGAGGACTGTCACACTAATTTTCTATGATTTGAACCTTTCCTGTGAGTCCAGTTTTGGATTCCGATGCTTCACTTCTGGTTTACTGTATACCTTGGAATTTCTTATTGACGATGAAACACAGAAATTCCATTGGAATGAAATTCAAAAATCACAATGCCGACTTAAGTACAAGAGGACTGACACTCTAACTTTCAATGATTTGAACATCTCCTGTGATTCCAGTTTTAGATTCCGATGCTACACTTCAAGTTTACTGTATACCATGGACCTTCGTATTGACGATGAAGCGCAGAAAATGCATCGGAATTAAATGCACAAGGCACAATGGCGACTTAAGTACAAGAGGACTGACACTCTAACTTTCTATGATTTGAACCTCTCCTGTGAGTCCAGTTTTGGAATCCGATGCTTCACTTCAGGTTTACTGTATACCTTGGACCTATTTATTGACGATTAAACACAGAAATTGTATCGGAATTAAATTCAAATTTCACAATGCCGACTTAATTACAAGAGGACTGACACTCTAACTTTCTATGATTTGAACCTCTCCTGTGAGTTTAGTTTTAGATTCCGATACTTCACTTCAGGTTTACTGTATACCTTGGACCTTCTCATTGACGATGCAACACAGAAATTGCATCGGAATTAAATTCAAGAGGCACAATGCCGACTTAAGTACAAGAGGACTGACACTCTAACTATCTATGATTTGAACCTCTCCTGTGAGTCCAGTTTTACATTCCGATGCATCTCTTCAGGTTTACTGTATACCTTGGAAATTCTTATTGACGATGAAACACAGAAATTGTATCGGAATTAAATTCAAAAGGCACAATGCCGACTTAAGTACAAGAGAAATGAGACTCTAACTTTCTATGATTTGAACTTCTGCAGTGAGACCAGTTTTAGATTCCGTTGCTTCACTTTAAGTTTACTGTAAACAATGGACCTTCGTATTGACGATGAAGCACAGAAAATGCATCGGAATTAAATGCACAAGGCACAATGCCGTCTTAAGTACAAGAGGACTGACACTCTAACTTTCTATGATTTGAACCTCTCCTGTGAGTCCAGTTTTGGAATCCGATGCTTCACTTCAGGTTTACTGTATACCTTGGACCTATTTATTGACGATTAAACACAGAAATTGTATCGGAATTAAATTCAAATTTCACAATGCCGACTTAATTACAAGAGGACTGACACTCTAACTTTCTATGATTTGAACCTCTCCTGTGAGCCCAGTTTTAGATTCTGTTGCTCACTTCAGGTTTACTGTATACCTTGGACCATCTTATTGACGATGAAACACAGAAATTGCATCGGAATTAAATTCAAAAGGCACAATGGCGACTTAAGTACAAGAGGACTGACACTCTAACTTTCTGTGATTTGAACCTCTCCTGTGAGTCCAGTTTTAGATTCCGATGCTTCACTTCAGGTTTACTGTATACCTTGGAACTTCTTATTGACGATGAAACACAGAAATTGCATCGGAATTAAATACAAAAGGCACAATTCCGACTTAAGTACTAGAGGACTGTCACACTAATTTTCTATGATTTGAACCTATCCTGTGAGTCCAGTTTTGGATTCCGATGCTTCACTTCTGGTTTACCGTATACCTTGGACTTTCTTATTGACGATGAAACATAGAAATTGCATCGGAATTAAATTCAAAAGGCACAATGCCGACTTAAGTACAAGAGGACTGACACTCCAACTTTCTATGATTAGAACCTCTAATGTGAGTCCAGTTTTAGATTCCGATGCTTCACTTCAGGTTTTCTGTATACCTTGGACCTTCTTATTGACGATGAAACACAGAAATTCCATTGGAATTAAATTCAAAAATCACAATGCCGACATAAGTACAAGATTACTGACACTCTAACTTTCTATGATTTGAACCTCTCCTGTGAGTCCAGTTTTAGATTCCGATGCTACACCTCAAGTTTACTGTATACCATGGACCTTTGTATTGACGATGAAGCACAGAAAATGCATCGGAATTAAATGCACAAGGCACGATGCCGACTTAAGTTCAAGAGGACTGACACTCTAACTTTCTATGATTTGAACCTCTCATGTGAGTCCAGTTTTAAATTCCGATGCTTCACTTCAGGTTTACTGTATACCTTGGACCTTCTTATTGACAATGAAACACAGAAATTGCATCGGAATTAAATACAAATAGGCACAGTGCTGACTTAAGTACAGGAGGACTGACACTCTCACTTTCTATGATTTGAACCTCTCCTTTGAGTTTAGTTTTAGATTCCGATACTTCACTTCAGGTTTACTGTATACCTTGGACCTTCTTATTGAGGATGAAGCACAGAATTTGCATCGGAATGAAATATAAAAGGCACAATGCCGACTTATGTACAAGAGGACTGACACTCTAACTTTCTACGATTTCAACCTCTAGTGTGAGTCCAGTTTTGGATTCCGATGCTTCACTTCAGGTTTACTGTATACCTTGGACCTTCTTTTTGACGATGCAACACAGAAATTGCATCGGAATTAAATTCAAGAGGCATAATGCCGACTTAAGTACAAGAGGACTGACACTCTAACTATCTATGATTTTAACCTCTCCTGTGAGTCCAGTTTTGCATTCCGATGCTTCACTTCAGGTTTACTGTATACCTTGGACATTCTTATTGACGATGAAACACAGAAATTGTATCGGAATTAAATTCAAAAGGCACAATGCCGACATCAGTACAAGAGGCCTGAGACTCTAACTTTCTATGATTTGAACCTCTGCAGTGAGTCCAGTTTTAGATTCCGTTGCTTCACTTCAGAATTACTGTATTCCTTGGAGCTTCTTAAAGACGATGATACACAGATATTGCATCGGAATTAAATTCAAAAGGCACAATGCCGACTTAAGTATAAGAGAACGGACACTCTAACTTTCTATGAATTGAACCTCTTCTGTGAGTCCAGTTTTAGATTCCGATGCTACACTTTAAGTTTACTGTAAACCATGGACCTTCGTATTGACGATGAAGCACAGAAAATGCATCGGAATTAAATGCACAAGGCACAATGCCGACTTAAGTACAAGAGGACTGACACTCTAACTTTCTATGATTTGAACCTCTCCTGTGAGTCCAGTTTTGGATTCCGATGGTTCACTTCAGGTTTACTGTATACCTTGGACCTACGTATTGACGATGAAACACAGAAATTGTATCGGAATTAAATTCAAATGGCACAATGCCTACTTAAGTACAAGAGGACTGACACTCTAACTTTCTATGATTTGAACCTCTGCAGTGAGTCCAGTTTTAGATTCCGTTGATTCATTTCAGGTTTACCGTATACCTTGGACCTTCGTATTGACGATGAAACACAGAAATTGCATCGGAATTAAATTCAACAGGCACAATGCCGACTTAAGTACAAGAGGACGGACACTCTAACTTTCTATGATTTGAACCTCTCCTGTGAGTCCAGTTTTAGATTCCGATGCTTCACTTCAGGTTTACTGTATCCCTTGGACCTTCTTATTTGCGACGAAACATAGAAATTGCATCGGAATTAATACAAAAGGCACAATGCTGACTTAAGTACAAGAGGACTGACACTCTAACTTTCTATGATTTGAACCTCTCCAGTTATTCCAGTTTTGGATTGCGATGCTTCACTTCAGGTTTACTGCTTCCCTTGGACCTTCTTATTGACGATGAAACACAGGAATTGCATCCGAATGTAATACAAAAGGCACAATGCCGACTTAAGTACAAGAGGACTGACACTCTAATTTTCTATAATTTGAACCAGTACTGTGAGACCAGTTTTAGATTCCGATGCTTCACTTCAAGTTTTCTGTATACGTAGGACCTACTTATTGACGATGAAACGCCGAAATTGCATCGGAATTAAATTTAAAAGGCACAATGCCGACTTAAGTACAAGAGACGGACACTCTAACTTTCTATGATTTGAACCTCTCCTGTGAGTCCAGTTTTGGATTCTGATCCTTCACTTCAGGTTTACTGTATACCTTGGAAATTCTTATTGACGATGAAACACAGAATCTGTATCGGAATTAAATTCTAAAGTCACAATCCCGACTTAAGTACAAGAGGACTGGCACCCTAATTTTCTATGATTTGAACCTCTCCTGTGAGTCCAGTTTTGGAATCCGATGCTTCACTTCAGGTTTACTGTATACCTTGGACCTACTTATTGACGATTAAACACAGAAATTGTATCGGAATTAAATTCAAATTTCACAATGCCGACTTAATTACAAGACAACTGACACTCTAACTTTCTATGATTTGAACCTCTCCTGTGAGTCCAGTTTTAGATCCTGTTGCTTCACTTCAGGTTTACTGTATACCTTGGACCATCTTATTGACGATGAAACACAGAAATTGCATCGGAATTAAATTCAAAAGGCACAATGGCGACTTAAGTACAAGAGGACTGACACTCTAACTTTCTGTGATTTGAACCTCTCCTGTGAGTCCAGTTTTAGATTCCGATGCTTCACTTCAGGTTTACTGTATACCTTGGACCTTCTTATTGACGATGAAACACAGAAATTGCATCGGAATTAAATACAAAAGGCACAATTCCGACTTAAGTACTAGCGGACTGTCACACTAATTTTCTATGATTTGAACCTTTCCTGTGAGTCCAGTTTTGGATTCCGATGCTTCACTTCTGGTTTACTGTGTACCTTGGACTTTCTTATTGACGATGAAACATAGAACTTGCATCGGAATTAAATTCAAAAGGCACAATGCCGACTTAAGTACAAGAGGACTGACACTCCAACTTTCTATGATTAGAAACTCTAATGTGAGTCCAGTTTTAGATTCCGATGCTTCACTTCAGGTTTTCTGTATACCTTGGACCTTCTTATTGACGATGAAACACAGATATTCCATTGGAATTAAATTCAAAAATCACAATGCCGACTTAAGTACAAGAGGACTGACACTCTAACTTTCTATGATTTGAACCTCTCCTGTGAGTCCAGTTTTAGATTCCGATGCTACACTTCAAGTTTACTGTATACCATGGACCTTCGTATTGACGATGAAGCGCAGAAAATGCATCGGAATTAAATGCACAAGGCACAATGGCGACTTAAGTACAAGAGCACTGACACTCTAACTTTCTATGATTTGAACCTCTCATGTGAGTCCAGTTTTAAATTCCGATGCTTCACTTCAGGTTTACTGTATACCTTGGACATTCTTATTGACGATGAAACACAGAAATTGCATCGGAATTAAATACAAATAGGCACAGTGCTGACTTAAGTACAGGAGGACTGACACTCTCACTTTCTATGATTTGAACCTCTCCTGTGAGTTTAGTTTTAGATTGCGATACTTCACTTCAGGTTCACTGTATACCTTGGAACTTCTTATTGAGGATGAAGCACAGAAATTGCATCGGAATGAAATATAAAAGGCACAATGCCGACTTATGTACAAGAGGACTGACACTCTAACTTTCTACGATTTGAACCTCTAGTGTGAGTCCAGTTTTGGATTCCGATGCTTCACTTCAGGTTTACTGTATACCTTGAACCTTCTTTTTGACGATGCAACACAGAAACTGCATCGGAATTAAATTCAAGAGGCACAATGCCGACTTAAGTACAAGAGGACTGACACTCTAACTTTCTATGATTTGAACCTCTCCTGTGAGTCCAGTTTTGGATTCCGATGCTTCACTTCAGGTTTACTGTATACCTTGGACCTACGTATTGACGATGAAACACAGAAATTGTATCGGAATTAAATTCAAATGGCACAATGCCTACTTAAGTACAAGAGGACTGAGACTCTAACTTTCTATGATTTGAACCTCTGCAGTGAGTCCAGTTTTAGATTCCGTTGCTTCACTTCAGGTTTACCGTATACCTTGGACCTTCGTATTGACGATGAAACACAGAAATTGCATCGGAATTAAATTCAACAGGAGCAATGCCGACTTCAGTACAACAGGACTGACACTCTAACTTTCTATGATTTGAACCTCTCCTGTGAGTCCAGTTTTAGATTCCGATGCTTCACTTCAGGTTTACAGTATACCTTGGACCTTCTTATTGACGTTGAAACATAGAAATTACATCGGAATTAATACAAAAGGCACAATGCTGACTTAAGTACAAGAGGACTGACACTCTAACTTTCTGTGATTTGAACCTCTCCAGTGATTCCAGTTTTGGATTGCGATGCTTCACTTCAGGTTTACTGTATCCCTTGGACCTTCTTATTGACGATGAAACACAGAAATTGCATCCGAATTTAATACAAAAGGCACAATGCCGACTTGAGTACAAAAGGACTGACACTCTAACTTTCTATAATTTGAACCAGTACTGTGAGTCCAGTTTTAGATTCCGATGCTTCACTTCAGGTTTTCTGTATACCTAGGACCTACTTATTGACGATGAAACGCAGAAATTGCATCGGAATTAAATTCAAAAGGCACAATGCCGACTTAAGTACAAGAGACGGACACTCTAACTTTCTATGATTTGAACCTCTGCTGTGAGTCCAGTTTTGGATTCTGATGCTTCACTTCAGGTTTACTGTATACCTTGGACATTCTTATTGACGATGAAACACAGAAATTGCATCGGAATTAAATACAAATAGGCACAGTGCTGACTTAAGTACAGGAGGACTGACACTCTAACTTTCTATAATTTGAACCAGTACTGTGAGTCCAGTTTTAGATTCCGATGCTTCACTTCAGGTTTTCTGTATACCTAGGACCTACTTATTGACGATGAAACGCAGAAATTGCATCGGAATTAAATTCAAAAGGCACAATGCCGACTTAAGTACAAGAGACGGACACTCTAACTTTCTATGATTTGAACCTCTGCTGTGAGTCCAGTTTTGGATTCTGATGCTTCACTTCAGGTTTACTGTATACCTTGGAAATTCTTATTGACGATGAAACACAGAATCTGCATCGGAATTAAATTCTAAAGTCACAATCCCGACTTAAGTACAAGAGGACTGGCACCCTAATTTTCAATGATTTGAACCTCTCCTGTGAGTCCAGTTTTGGAATCCGATGCTCCACTTCAGGTTTACTGTATACCTTGGACCTACTTATTGACGATTAAACACAGAAATTGTATCGGAATTAAATTCAAATTTCACAATGCCGACTTAATTACAAGAGGACTGACACTCTAACTTTCTATGATTTGAACCTCTCCTGTGAGTCCAGTTTTAGATTCTGTTGCTTCACTTGAGGTTTACTGTATACCTTGGACCATCTTATTGACGATGAAACACAGAAATTGCATCGGAATTAAATTCAAGAGGCACAATGGCGACTTAAGTACAAGAGGACTGACACTCTAACTTTCTGTGATTTGAACCTCTCCTGTGAGTCCAGTTTTAGATTCCGATGCTTCACTTCAGGTTTACTGTATACCTTGGACCTTCTTATTGACGACGAAACACAGAAATTGCATCGGAATTAAATACAAAAGGCACAATGCCGACATAAGTACAAGAAGACTGTCACACTAACTATCTATGATTTGAACCTTTCCTGCGAGTCCAGTTTTGGATTCCGATGCTTCACTTCAGGTTTTCTGTATACCTTGGACCTTCTAATTGACGATGAAACACAGAAATTGCATCGGAATTAAATTCAAAGGCACACTGGCGACTTAAGTACAAGAGGACGGACACTCTAACATTCTATGATTTGAACCTCTCCTGTGAGTCCAGTTTTAGATTCCGATGCTTCACTTCGGGTTTACAGTATACCTTGTACCTTCTTATTGACGATGAAGCACAGAAATTGCATCGGAATTAAATACAAAAGGCACAATTCCGACATAAGTACTAGAGGACTGTCACACTAAATTTCTATGATTTGAACCTTTCCTGTGAGTCCAGTTTTGGATTCCGATGCTTCACTTCTGGTTTACTGTATACCTTGGAATTTCTTATTGACGATGAAACATAGAAATTGCATCGGAATTAAATTCAAAAGGCACAATGCCGACTTAAGTACAAGAGGACTGACACTCCAACTTTCTATGATTAGAACCTCTAATGTGAGTCCAGTTTTAGATTCCGATGCTTCACTTCAGGTTTTCTGTATACCTTGGACCTTCTTATTGACGATGAAACACAGAAATTCCATTGGAATTAAATTCAAAAATCACAATGCCGACATAAGTACAAGAGGACTGACACTCTAACTTTCTATGATTTGAACATCTCCTGTGAGTCCAGTTTTAGATTCCGATGCTACACTTCAAGTTTACTGTATACCATGGACCTTCGTTTTGACGATGAAGCGCAGAAAATGCATCGGAATTAAATGCACAAGGCACAATGGCGACTTAAGTACAAGAGGACTGACACTCTAACTTTCTATGATTTGAACCTCTCATGTGAGTCCAGTTTTAAATTCCGATGCTTCACTTCAGGTTTACTGTATACCTTGGACCTTCTTATTGACGATGAAACACAGAAATTGCATCGGAATTAAATACAAATAGGCACAGTGCTGACTTAAGTACAGGAGGACTGACACTCTCACTTTCTATGATTTGAACCTCTCCCTTGAGTTTAGTTTTAGATTCCGATACTTCACGTCAGGTTTACTGTATACCTTGGACCTTCTTATTGAGGATGAAGCACAGAAATTGCATCGGAATGAAATATAAAAGGCACAATGCCGACTTATGTACAAGAGGACTGACACTCTAACTTTCTACAATTTGAACCTCTAGTGTGGGTCCAGTTTTGGATTCCGATGCTTCACTTCAGGTTTACTGTATACCTTGGACCTTCTCATTGACGATGCAACACAGAAATTGCATCGGAATTAAATTCAAGAGGCACAATGCCGACTTAAGTACTAGAGGACTGACACTCTAACTATCTATGATTTGAACCTCTCCTGTGAGTCCAGTTTTACATTCCGATGCATCTCTTCAGGTTTACTGTATACCTTGGACATTCTTATTGACGATGAAACACAGAAATTGTATCGGAATTAAATTCAAAAGGCACAATGCCGACTTAAGTACAAGAGGACTGAGACTCTAACTTTCTATGATTTGAACTTCTGCAGTGAGACCAGTTTTAGATTCCGTTGCTTCACTTTAAGTTTACTGTAAACAATGGACCTTCGTATTGACGATGAAGCACAGAAAATGCATCGGAATTAAATGCACAAGGCACAATGCCGACTTAAGTACAAGAGGACTGACACTCTAACTTTCTATGATTTGAACCTCTCCTGTGAGTCCAGTTTAGGATTCCGATGCATCACTTCAGGTTTACTGTATACCTTGGACCTATGTATTGACGATGAAACACAGAAATTGTATCGGAATTAAATTCAAATGGCACAATGCCTACCTAAGTACAAGAGGACTGAGACTCTAACTTTCTATGGTATGAACCTCTGCAGTGAGTCCAGTTTTAGATTCCGTTGCTTCACTTCTGAATTACTGTATACCTTGGACCTTCTTATTGACGATGATACACAGATATTGCATCGGAATTAAATTCAAAAGGCACAATGGCGACTTAAGTACAAGAGAACTGACACTCTAACTTTCTGTGATTTGAACCTCTCCTGTGAGTCCAGTTTTAGATTCCGATGCTTCACTTCAGGTTTACTGTATCCCATGGACCTTCTTATTGACGATGAAACACAGAAATTGCATCGGAATTAAATACAAAAGACACAGTGCTGACTTAAGTACAAGAGGACTGACACTCTAACTTTCTATGATTTGAACCTCTCCTGTGAGTCCAGTTTTAGATTCCCATGCTTCAATTCAGGTATACTGTATACCTTGGACCTTCTTATTGACGATGAAGCACAGAAATGGCATCGATATTAAATACAAAAGGCACAATGCCGACTTAACTATAAGAGGACGGACACTCTAACTATCTCTGATTTGAACCTCACCTGTGAGTCCAGTTTCAGATTCCGATGCTTCACTTCAGGTTTATCGTATACCTTGGACCTACTTATAGACGACGAAGCACAGAAAATGCATCGGAATTAAATTCAAAAGGCACAATGCCGACTTCAGTTAAAGAGGACCGACGCTCTAACTTTCTATGATTTGAACCTCTCCTGTGAGTCCAGTTTTTGATTCCGAAGCTTCACTTCAGGTTTACTGTATCCAATGGACTTTCTTATTGACGATGAAACACAGAAATTGCATCGGAAATTAACACAAAAGGCGCAATGCCGACTTAAGTACAAGCGGACTGACGCTCTAACTTTCTATGATTTGAAGCACTCCTGTGAGTCCAGTTTTAGATTCCGATGCTTCACTTCAGATTTACTGTATCCCTTGGACCTTCTTATTAACGATGAAACATGGAAATTGCATCCGAATTTAATACAAAAGGCACAGTGCTGACTGAAGTACAAGAGGACTGTCACACTAACTTTCAATGATTTGAACCTTTCCTGTGAGTCCAGTTTTGGATTCCGATGCTTCACTTCTGGTTTACTGTATACCTTGGACGTTCTTATTGACGATGAAACATAGAAATTGCATCGTTATTAAATTCAAAAGGCACAATGCCGACATAAGTACAAGAGGACTGACACTCCAACATTCTATGATTAGAATCTCTCCTGTGAGTCCAGTTTTAGATTCCGATGCTTCACTTCAGGTTTACCGTATACCTTGGACCTTCGTATTGACGATGAAACACAGAAATTGCATCGGAATTAAATTCAACAGGCACAATGCCGACTTAAGTACAAGAGGACTGACACTCTAGCTTTCTATGATTTGAACATCACCTGTGAGTCCAGTTTTAGATTCCGATGCTTCACTTCAGGTTTACTGTATACCTTGGCCCTTCTTATTGACGTTGAAACATAGAAATTGCATCGGAATTAATACAAAAGGCACAATGCTGACTTAAGTACAAGAGGACTGACACTCTAACTTTCTATGATTTGAACCTCTCCAGTGATTCCAGTTTTGGATTGCGATGCTTCACTTCAGGTTTACTGTATCTCTTGGACCTTCTTATTGACGATGAAACACAGAAATTGCATCCGAATTTAATACAAAAGGCACAATGCCGACTTAAGTACAAGAGGACTGACACTCTAACTTTCTATAATTTGAACCAGTACAGTGAGTCCAGTTTTAGATTCCGATGCTTCACTTCAGGTTTTCTGTATACCTAGGACCTACTTATTGACGATGAAACGCAGAAATTGCATCGGAATTAAATTCAAAAGGCACAATGCCGACTTAAGTACAAGAGACGGACACTCTAAATTTCTATGATTTGAACCTGTCCTGTGAGTCCAGTTTTGGATTCTGATGCTTCACTTCAGGTTTACTGTATACCTTGGAAATTCTTATTGACGGTGAAACACAGAATCTGCATCGGAATTAAATTCTAAAGTCACAATCCCGACTTAAGTACAAGAGGACTGGCACCCTAATTTTCTATGATTTGAACTTCTCCTGCGAGTCCAGTTTTGGAATCCGATGCTTCATTTCAGGTTTACTGTATACCTTGGACCTACTTATTGACGATGAAACAAAGAAATTGTATCGGAATTAAATTCAAATTTCATAATGCCGACTTAATTACAAGAGGACTGACACTCTAACTTTCTGTGATTTGAACCTCTCCTGTGAGTCCAGTTTTAGATTCCGATGCTTCACTTCAGGTTTACTGTATACCTTGGACCTTCTTATTGACGATGAAACACAGAAATTGCATCGGAATTAAATACAAAAGTCACAACGCCGACTTAAGTACAAGAGGACTGTCACACTTACTTTCTACGATTTGAACCCTTCCTGTGAGTCACGTTTTGGATTCCGATGCTTCACTTCAGGTTTACTGTATACCTTGGACCTTCTTATTGACGATGAAACATAGAAATTGCATCGGAATTAAATTCAAAGGCACAATGGCGACTTAAGTACAAGAGGACGGACACTCTAACATTCTATGATTTGACCCTTTCCTGTGAGTCTAGTTTTGGATTCCGATGCTTCACTTCTGGTTTACTGTATACCTTGGACTTTCTTATTGACGATGAAACATAGAAATTGCATCGGAATTAAATTGAAAAGGCACAATGCCGTCTTAAGTACAAGAGGACTGACACTCCTACTTTCTAAGGTTAGAACCTCCAATGTGAGTCCAGTTTTAGATTCCGATGCTTCACTTCAGGTTTTCTGTATACCTTGGACGTTCTTATTGACGATGAAACACAGAAATTACATCGGAATTAAATTCAAAGGCACAATGGCGTCTTAAGTACAAGAGGACGGACATTCTAACATTCTATTATTTGAACCTCTCCTGTGAGTCCAGTTTTAGATTCCGATGCTTCACTTCAGGTTTACTGTATACCTAGGACCTACTTATCGACGATGAAACACAGAAATTGCATCTGAATTAAATTCAAAAGGCACAATGCCGACTTAAGTACAAGAGGACTGACACTCCAACATTCTATGATTAGAATCTCTCCTGTGAGTCCAGTTTTAGATTCCGATGCTTCACTTCAGGTTTACCGTATACCTTGGACCTTCGTATTGACGATGAAACACAGAAATTGCATCGGAATTAAATTCAAAAGGCACAATGCCGACTTAATTACAAGAGGACTGACACTCTAACTTTCTATGATTTGAACCTCTCCTGTGAGTCCAGTTTTAGATTCCGATGCTTCACTTCAGGTTTACTGTATACCTTGGACCTTCTTATTGACGTTGAAACATAGAAATTGCATCGGAATTAATACAAAAGGCACAATGCTGACTTAAGTACAAGAGGACTGACACTCTAAATTTCTATGATATGAACCTCTCCAGTGATTCCAGTTTTGGATTGCGATGCTTCACTTCAGGTTTACTGTATCCCTTGGACCATCTTATTGACGATGAAACACAGGAATTGCATCCGAATTTAATACAAAAGGCACAATGCCGACTTAAGTACAAGAGGACTGATACTCTAACTTTCTATAATTTGAACCAGTACTGTGAGTCCAGTTTTAGATTCCGATGCTTCACTTCAGGTTTTCTGTATACCTTGGACCTACTTATTGACGATGAAACACAGAAATTGTATCGGAATTAAATTCAAATGGCACAATGCCGACTTAATTACAAGAGGACTGACACTCTAACTTTCTATGATTTGAACCTCTCCTGTGAGTCCAGTTTTAGGTTCTGTTGCTTCACTTCAGGTTTACTGTATACCTTGGACCATCTTATTGACGATGAAGCACAGAAATTGCATCGGAATTAAATTCAAATGGCACAATGCCTACTTAAGTACAAGAGGACTGAGACTCCAACTTTCTATGATTTGAACCTCTGCAGTGAGTCCAGTTTTAGATTCCGTTGCTTCACTTCAGAATTACTGTATACCTTGGACCTTCTTATTGACGATGATACACAGATATTGCATCGGAATTAAATTCAAAAGGCACAATGCCGACTTAAGTACAAGCGGACTGACGCTCTAACTTTCTATGATTTGAAGCACTCCTGTGAGTCCAGTTTTAGATTCCGATGCTTCACTTCAGGTTTACTGTATCCCTTGGACCTTCTTATTAACGATGAAACAAGGATATTGCATCCGAATTTAATACAAAAGGCACAATGTCGACTTAAGTAGAGGAGGACAGACACTAGCTTTCTATGATTTGAACCTCTCCAGTGATTCCAGTTTTAGATTCCGACGATTCACTTCACGTTTACCGTTTTCCTTGGACTTTCTTATTGACGATGAAACACAGAAATTGCATCCGAAATTAATACAAAAGGCACAATGAAGACTTAAGTACAAGAGGACTGACTTTCTAACTTTCTATGATTTGAACCTCTAATGTAAGTAGAGTTTTAGATTCCGATGCTTCACTTTAGGTTTACTGTATACCTTGGCCCTTCTTATTGACGATGAAACAT
The DNA here is from genome assembly GCF_021461385.2 of Schistocerca piceifrons. NCBI lineage: Eukaryota > Metazoa > Arthropoda > Insecta > Orthoptera > Acrididae > Schistocerca > Schistocerca piceifrons. Next base: position 756,057 of record NW_025727663.1, read on the forward strand.
AGAAATTGCATCGGAATTAAAAACAAAAGGCACAGTGCTGACTTAAGTACAAGAGGACTGTCACACTAACTTTCTATGATTTGAACCCTTCCTGTGAGTCAAGTTTTGGATTCCGATGCTTCACTTCAGGTTTACTGTATACCTTGGACCTTCGTATTGACGATGGAACATAGAAATTGCATCGTTATTAAATTCAAAAGGCACAATGCCAATTAAGTACAAGAGGACTGACACTCTAACTTTCTGTGATTTGAAAATCTCCTGTAAGTCCAGTTTTAGATTCCGATGCTTCACTTCAGGTTTACTGTATACCTTGGAGCTTCTTATTGACGATGAAGCACAGAAATTGCATCGGAATGAAATACAAAAGGCACAATGCCGACTTAAGTACAAGAGGACTGTCACACTAACTATCTATGATTTGAACCTTTCCTGCGAGTCCAGTTTTGGATTCCGATGCTTCACTTCTGGTTTACTGTATACCTTGGACGTTCTTATTGACGATGAAACATAGAAATTGCATCGTTATTAAATTCAAAAGGCACAATGCCAATTAAGTACAAGAGGACTGACACTCCAACATTCTATGATTTGAACCTCTCCTGTGAGTCCAGTTTTAGATTCCGATGCTTCACTTCAGGTTTACCGTATACCTTGCACCTTCCAATTGACGATGAAGTACAGAAATTGCATCGGAATTAAATTCAAAAGGCACAATGCCGACTTAAGTACAAGAGGACTGACACTCTAACTTTCTATGATTTGAACCTCTCCTGTGAGTCCAGTTTTAGATTCCGATGCTTCACTTCAGGTTTACTGTATACCTTGGACCTTCTTATTGACGTTGAAACATAGAAATTGCATCGGAATTAATACAAAAGGCACAATGCTGACTTAAGTACAAGAGGACTGACACTCTAACTTTCTATGATTTGAACCTCTAAAGTGATTCCAGTTTTGGATTGCGATGCTTCACTTCAGGTTTACTGTATCCCTTGGACCTTCTTATTTGACGATGAAACACAGAAATTGCATCCGAATATAATACTAAAGGCACAATGCCGACTTAAGTACAAGAGGACTGACACTCTAACTTTCTATAATTTGAACCAGTACTGTGAGTCCAGTTTTAGATTCCGATGCTTCACTTCAGGTTTTCTGTATACCTAGGACCTACTTATTGACGATGAAACGCAGAATTTGCATCGGAATTAAATTCAAAAGTCACAATCCCGACTTAAGTACAAGAGGACTGGCACCCTAATTTTCTATGATTTGAACCTCTCCTGTGAGTCCAGTTTTGGAATCCGATGCTTCACTTCAGGTTTACTGTATACCTTGGACCTACTTATTGACGATAAACAAAGAAATTGTATCGGAATTAAATTCAAATGGCACAATGCCGACTTAATTACAAGAGGACTGACACTCTAACTTTCTATGATTTGAACCTCTACTGTGAGTCCAGTTTTAGATTCTGTTGCTTCACTTCAGGTTTACTGTATACCTTGGACCATCTTATTGACGATGAAACACAGAAATTGCATCGGAATTAAATTCAAAAGGCACAATGGCGACTTAAGTACAAGAGGACTGACACTCTAACTTTCTGTGATTTGAAAATCTCCTGTAAGTCCAGTTTTAGATTCCGATGCTTCACTTCGGGTTTACTGTATACCTTGGACCTTCTTATTGACGATGAAGCACAGAAATTGCATCGGAATTAAATACAAAAGGCACAATGCCGACATAAGAACAAGAGGACTGTCACACTAACTATCTATGATTTGAACCTTTCCTGCGAGTCCAGTTTTGGATTCCGATGCTTCACTTCTGGTTTTCTGTAATCCTTGGACCTTCTTATTGACGATGAAACACAGAAATTGCATCGGAATTAAATTCAAAGGCATAATGGCGACTTAAGTACAAGAGGACGGACACTCTAACATTCTATGATTTGAACCTCTCCTGTGAGTCCAGTTTTAGATTCCGATGCTTCACTTCAGGTTTACAGTATACCTTGTACCTTCTTATTGACGATGAAGCACAGAAATTGCATCGGAATTAAATACAAAAGGCACAATTCCGACTTAAGTACTAGAGGACTGTCACACTAATTTTCTATGATTTGAACCTTTCCTGTGAGTCTAGTTTTGGATTCCGATGCTTCACTTCTGGTTTACTGTATACCTTGGACTTTCTTATTGACGATGAAACATAGAAATAGCATTGGAATTAAATTCAAAAGGCACAATGCCGACTTAAGTACAAGAGGACTGACACTCCTACTATCTATGATTAGAATCTCCAATGTGAGTCCAGTTTTAGATTCCGATGCTTCACTTCAGGTTTTCTGTATACCTTGGACCTTCTTATTGACGATGAAACACAGAAATTCCATTGGAATTAAATTCAAACGCACAATGCCGACTTAAGTACAAGAGGACTGACACTCTAACTTTCTATGATTTGAACCTCTCCTGTGAGTCCAGTTTTAGATTCTGATGCTTCACTTCAGGTTTACTGTATACCTTGGACCTTCTTATTGACGATGAAACACAGAAATTGCATCGGAATTAAATTCAAAAGGCACAATGCCGACTTAAGTATAAGAGGACGGACACTCTAACTTTCTATGAATTGAACCTCTTCTGTGAGTCCAGTTTTAGATTCCGATGCTACACTTCAAGTTTACTGTATACCATGAACCTTCGTATTGACGATGAAGCACAGAAAATGCATCGGAATTAAATGCACAAGGCACAATGCCGACTTAAGTACAAGAGGACTGTCACTCTAACTTTCTATGATTTGAACCTCTCCTGTGAGTCCAGTTTTAAATTCCGATGCTTCACTTCAGGTTTACTGTATACCTTTGACCTTCTTATTGACGATGATACACAGAAATTGCATCGGAATTAAATACAAATAGGCACAGTGCTGACTTAAGTACAGGAGGACTGACACTCTCACTTTCTATGATTTGAACCTCTCCTGTGAGTTTAGTTTTAGATTCCCATACTTCACTTCAGGTTTACTGTATACCTTGGACCTGCTTATTGAGGATGAAACACAGAAATTGCATCGGAATGAAATATAAAAGGCACAATGCCGACTTATGTACAAGAGGACTGACACTCTAAGTTTCTACGATTTGAACCTCTAGTGTGAGTCCAGTTTTGGATTCCGATGCTTCACTTCAGGTTTACTGTATACCTTGGACCTTCTTATTGACGATGCAACACAGAAATTGCATCGGAATTAAATTCAAGAGGCACAATGCCGACTTAAGTACAAGAGGACTGACACTCTAACTATCTATGATTTGAACCTCTCCTGTGAGTCCAGTTTTGCATTCCGATGCTTCACTTCAGGTTTTCTGTATAACTTGGACATTCTTATTGACGATGAAACTCAGAAAGTGTATCGGAATTAAATTCAAAAGGCACAATGCCGACTTAAGTACAAAAGGACTGACACTCCAACTTTCTATGATTAGAACCTCTCCTGTGAGTCCACTTTTAGATTCCGATGCTTCACTTCAGGTTTACCGTATACCTTTGACATTCTTATTGACGATGAAACACAAAAATTGCATCGGAATTAAAATCAAAAGGCACAATGCCGACTTAAGTACAAGAGGACTGACACTCTAACTCTCTGTAATTTGAACCTCTCCTGTGAGTCCAGTTTTAGATTCCGATGCTTCACTTCAGGTTTTCTGTATACCTTGGACCTTCTTATTGACGATGAAACATAGAAATTGCATTGGAAGTAAATACAAAACGCACAGTGCTGACTTAAGTACAAGAGGACTGACACTCTAACTTTCTGTGATTTGAATCTCTCCTGTGAGTCCAGTTTTAGTTTCCGATGCGTCACCTCAGGTTTTTCTGTATACCTTGTACCGTTTTATTAATGATAAAGCACAGATGTCGCATCGGAATTAAATACAAAAGGCACAATGCCGACGTAAGTACAAGAGGACTGTCACACTTACTTTCTACGATTTGAACCCTTCCTGTGAGTCAAGTTTTGGATTCCGATGCTTCACTTCAGGTTTACTGAATACCTTGGACCTTCTTATTGACGATGAAACACAAAAATTTCATCGGAATTAAATTCAAAGGCACAATGGCGACTTAAGTACAAGAGGACGGACACTCTAACATTCTATTATTTGAACCTCTCCTGTAAG
>NW_025727664.1:0-47221 GCF_021461385.2 Schistocerca piceifrons
AAAGGCACAATGCCGAGTTAAGTACAAGAGGACTGACACTCTAACTTTCTATGATTTCAACCTCTGCAGGGGGTCCAGTTTCGATTCCGATGCTTCACTTCAGGTTTACTGTTACCCTTGGACTTTCTTATTGACGATGAAACACAGAAATTGCATCCGAATTTCATACAAAATGCACAATGCCGACTTAAGTACAAGAGGACTGACACTCTAACTCTCTAAGATTTGTACCTCTCCTGTGTGTCCAGTTTTAGATTCCGATGCTTCACTTGAGATTTACTGTATCCCTTGGACCTTCTTATTGACGATGAAACACAGAAATTGCATCTGAATTTAATACAAAGGGCAGAATGCCGACTTAAGTACAAGAGGACTGACACTCTAACTTTCTATGATTTGAACCTCTCCTGTGAGTCCACTTTTAGATTCCGACGCTTCATCTCAGGTTTGCTGTATCCCTTGGACCTTCTTATTGACGATGAAACACAGAAATTGCATCCGAATTTAATACAAAAGGCACAATGCCGACTTAAGTACAAGAGGACTGACACTCTAAATTTCTATGATTTGAACCCCTCCTGTGAGTCCAGTTTCGGATTCCGATGCTTCACTTCAGGATTATTGTATCCCTTGGAACTTCTTATTGACGATGAAACACAGAAATTGCATCCGAATTTAATTGAAAAGGCACAATGCCGACTTAAGTACAAGAGGGCTGACACTCTAATTTTCTATGTTTTGAACCTCTCCTGTGAGTCCAGTTTTTGATTCCGATGCTTCACTTCAGGTTTACTGTATCCCTTGGACCTTCTTATTGATGATGGAACACAGAAATTGCATCCGAATTTAATACTAGGGGCACAATGCCGACTTAAGTACAAAAGGACTGACACTCTAACTCTCTATGATTTGAACCTCTTCTGTGATTCCAGTTTTAGATTCCGATACCTCACTTCAGGTTTACTGTATTCCTTGGATCTTCTTATTGACGATGAAACACAGAAATTGCATCCGAATTTCATACAAAATGCACAATGCCGACTTAAGTACAAGAGGACTGACACTCTAACTCTGTAAGATTTGTACCTCTCCTGTGTGTCCAGTTTTAGATTCCGATGCTTCACTTCAGATTTACTGTATCCCTTGGACCTTCTTATTGACGATGAAACACAGAAATTGCATCTGAATTTAATACAAAGGGCACAATGCCGACTTAAGTACAAGAGGACTGACACTCTAACTTTCTATGATTTGAACCTCTCCTGTGAGTCCACTTTTAGATTCCGATGCTTCACCTCAGGTTTGCTGTATCCCTTGGACCTTCTTATTGACGATGAAACACAGAAATTGCATCCGAATTTAATACAAAAGGCACAATGCCGACTTAAGTACAAGAGGACTGACACTCTATCTATCTATTATTTGGACCTCTCCTGAGAGTCCAGTTTTAGATTCCGATGCTTTACTTCAGGTTTATTGTATCCCTTGGACCTTCTTATTGACGATGAAACACAGAAATTGCATCCGAATTTAATACAAAAGGCACAATGCCGACTTAAGTACAAGAGGACTGACACTCTAAATTTCTATGATTTGAACCCCTCCTGTGAGTCCAGTTGCGGATTCCGATGCTTCACTTCAGGTTTATTGTATCCCTTGGACCTTCTTATTGACGATGAAACACAGAAATTGCATCCGAATTTAAAACAAAGGGCACAATGCCGACTTAAGTACAAGAGGACTGACACTCTAACTTTCTATGATTTGAACCCCTCCTGTGAATCCACTTTTAGATTCCGATGCTTCACTTCAGGTTTACTGTATCCCTTGGACCTTCTTATTGACGATGGAACACAGAAATGGCATCCGAATATAATACAAGAGGCACAATGCCGACTTAAGTACAAGAGGACTGACACTCTAAATTTCTATGATTTGAACCCCTCCTGTGAGTCCAGTTTCGGATTCCGATGCTTACTTCAGGATTATTGTATCCCTTGGAACTTCTTAATGACGATGAAATACAGAAATTGCATCCGAATTTAATAGAAAAGGCACAATGCCGACTTAAGTACAAGAGGGCTGACACTCTAATTTTCTATGTTTTGAACCTCTCCTGTGAGTCCAGTTTTTGATTCCGATGCTTCACTTCAGGGTTTACTGTATCCCTTGGACCTTCTTATTGATGATGTAACACAGAAATTGCATCCGAATTTAATACAAGGGGCACAATGCCGACTTAAGTACAAAAGGACTGACACTCTAACTCTCTATGATTTGAACCTCTTCTGTGATTCCAGTTTTAGATTCCGATACCTCACTTCAGGTTTACTGTATTCCTTGGATCTTCTTATTGACGATGAAACACAGAAATTGCATCCGAATTTCATACAAAATGCACAATGCCGACTTAAGTACAAGAGGACTGACACTCTAACTCTGTAAGATCTGTACCTCTCCTGTGTGTCCAGTTTTAGATTCCGATACTTCCCTTCAGATTTACTGTATCCCTTGGACCTTCTTATTGACGATGAAACACAGAAATTGCATCTGAATTTAATACAAAGGGCACAATGCCGACTTAAGTACAAGAGGACTGACACTCTAACTTTCTATGATTTGAACCTCTCCTGTGAGTCCACTTTTAGATTCCGATGCTTCACCTCAGGTTTGCTGTCATCCCCTTGGACCTTCTTATTGACGATGAAACACAGAAATTGCATCCGAATTTAATACAAAAGGCACAATGCCGACTTAAGTACAAGAGGACTGACACTCTGTCTATCTATTATTTGGACCTCTCCTGAGAGTCCAGTTTTAGATTCCGATGCTTCACTTCAGGTTTATTGTATCCCTTGGACCTTCTTATTGACGATGAAACACAGAAATTGCATCCGAATTTAATACAAAAGGCACAATGCCGACTTAAATACAAGAGGACTGACACTCTAACTTTCTATGATTTGAACCTCTCCTGTGAGTCCAGTTTTAGATTTTGATGCTTCACTTCAGGTTCACTGAATCGCTTGGACCTTCTTATTGACGATGAAACAAAGAAATTGCATCCGAATTTAATACAAAAGGCACAATGCCGACTTAAGTACAAGAGGACTGACACTCTAACTTTCTATGATTTGAACCTCTGCAGTGGGTCCAGTTTTCGATTCCGATGCTTCACTTCAGTTTACTGTAACCCTTGGACCTTCTTATTGACGATGAAACACAGAAATTGCATCCGAATTTAATACAAAAGGCACAATGCCGACTTAAGTACAAGAGGACTGACACTCTAAATTTCTATGATTTGAACCCCTCCTGTGAGTCCAGTTGCGGATTCCGATGCTTCACTTCAGGTTTATTGTATCCCTTGGACCTTCTTATTGACGATGAAACACAGTAATTGCATCCGAATTTAATACAAAGGGCACAATGCCGACTTAAGTACAAGAGGACTGACACTCTAACTTTCTATGATTTGAACCACTCCTGTGAGTCCACTTTTAGATTCCGATGCTTCACTTCAGGTTTAATGTATCCCTTGGACCTTCTTATTGACGATGGAACACAGAAATTGCATCCGAATATAATACAAGAGGCACAATGCCGACTTAAGTACAAGAGGAGTGACACTTTAAATTTCTATGATTTGAACCTCTGCACTGAGTCAGGTTTTACATTACCATGCGGCACTTCTGGTTCACTGCAACACTTGGACCTTCTTATTGACGATGAAACAAAGAAATTGCATCCGAATATAATAAAAAAGGCTCAATGACGACTGAAGTACAAGAGGACTGACACTCTAAATTTCTATGATTTGAACCTCTGCAGTTAGTCCAGTTGTAGATTCCGATGCTTCACTTTAGGTTTACTGTAACCCTTTGACCTTCTCATTGACGATGAAACACAGAAATTGCATCCGAATTTAATACAAAAGGCACAATGCCGACTCAAGTACAAGCGGACAGGCACTCTAACTTTCTATAATTTGAACCTCTCCTGTGAGACCAGTTTTAGTTTCTGATGCTTCACTTCAGGTTTACTGTATCCCCCGGACCTTCTTATTGACGATGAAACACAGAAATTGCATCCGAATTTAATACAAAAGGCACAATGCCGACTTAAGTACAAGGGGACTGACACTCTTACACTCTATGATTTGAACCTCTCCTGTGAGTCCAGTTTTAGATTCCGATGCTTCACTTTCAGGTTTACTGTATCCCTTGGACCTTCTTATTGACGATGAAACACAGAAATTGCATCTGAATTTAATACAAAAGGCACAATGCCGACTTAAGTACAAGAGGACTGACACTCTTACTTACTATGATTTGAACCCCTCCTGTGAGTCAAGTTTTGGATTCCGATGCTTCACTTCAGGTTTACTGTTTCCCTTGGACCTTTTTATTGACGATGGAAACACAGAAATTGCATCCGAATTTAATACAAAAGGCACAATGCCGACTTAAGTACAAGAGGACAGACACTCTAACTTTCTATGATTTGAAAATCTCCTGTGGGTCCCGTTCTAGATTCTGATGCTTTACTCCGGGTTTACTGTATCCCTTGGACCTTCTTATTGACTATGAAACACAGAAATTGCATCCGAATTTAATACAAAAGGCACAATGCCGACTTAAGTACTAGAGGACTGATACTCTAACTTTCTATGATTTGAACCTCTCCTGTGAGTCCAGTTTTAGGTCTTGGTGCTTCACTTCAGGTTAACTGTATCGCTTGGACCTTCTTATTGACGATGAAACACAGAAATTGCATCCGAATTTAATACAAAAGGCACAATGCCGACTTAAGTACAAGAGGACTGACACTCCACCTTTCTATGATTTGAAGCTCTGCAGTGAGTCCAGTTTTACATTCCGATGCTTCACTTTAGGTTTACTGTAAACCTTGGACCTTCTTATTGACGATGAAACACAGAAATTGCATCCGAATTTAATACAAAATGCACAATGCCGACATAAGTACAAGAGGGCTGACACTCTAATTTTCTGTGATCTGAACCTCTCCTGTGAGTCCAGTTTTGGATTCCGATGCTTCTCTTCAGGTTTACTGTATCCCTTGGACCTTCTTATTGACGACGGATTACAGAAATTGCATCCGAATTTAATACAAGAGCCAAAATGCTTACTTAAGTACAAGAGGACTGACACTCTAACTTTCTATGATTTTAACCTCTGCAGTGAGTCCAGTTGTAGATTCCGATGCTTCAATTCAGGTTTACTGTAACCCTTGGACTTTCTCATTCCCGATGAAACACAGAAATTGCAGCCGAATTTAATACAAAAGGCACAATGCCGACTCAAGTACAAGAGGACTGGCACTCTAACTATCTATGATTTGAACCTCTCCTGTGAGACCAGTTTTAGATTCTGATGCTTCACTTCAGTTTTACTGTATCCCCCGGCCCTTCTTATTGACGATGAAACACAGAAATTGCATCCGAATTTTATACAAATGCACAATGAGGACTTAAGTACAAGGGGACTGACAGTCTAACTCTCTATGATTTGAACCTCTTCTGTGAGTCCAGTTTTAGATTCCGATACCTCACTTCAGGTTTACTGTATCCCTTGGACCTTCTTATTGACGATGAAACAAAGAAAATTGCATCCAAATTTCATACAAAATGCACAATGCGGGCTTAAGTACAAGAGGACTGACACTCTAACTCTCCAAGATTCGAACCTCTCCTGTGAGTCCAGTTTTAGATTCCGATGCTTCATTTGATGGTTTCCTGTATCCTTGGACCTTCTTATTGACGATGAAACACATAAATTGCATCCGAATTTAGTAAAAAAGGCACAATGCCAACTTAAGTGCAAGAGGATTGACACTCTTACCTACTATGATTTGAACCCCTCCTGTGAGTCATGTTTTGGATTCCGATGCTTCACTTCTGGTTTACTGTTTCCCTTGGACCTTCTTATTGACGATAAAACACAGAAATTGCATCCGAATTTAATACGAAAGTCATAATGCCGTCTTACGTACAAGAGGACTGACACTCTAACTTTCTATGATTTGAACCTCTCCTGTGAGTCCAGTTTCTGATTCCGATGCTTCACCTCAGGTTTGCTGTATCCCTTGGACCTTCTTATTGACGATGAAACACAGAAATTGCATCTGCATTTTTTCTACAAAAGGCACAATGCCGACTTAAGTACAAGAAGACTGACACTCTACCTTTCTATTATTTGGACCCCTCCTGAGAGTCCAGTTTTAGATTCCGATGCTTCACTTCAGGTTTACTGTATCCCTTGGACCGTCTTATTGACGATGAAACACAGAAATTGCACCCGAATTTAATACAAAAGGCACAATGCCGACTTAAGTACAAGAGGACTGACACTCTAACTTTCTATGATTTGAACCTCTGCAGGGGGTCCAGTTTTCGATTCCGATGCTTCACTTCAGGTTTACTGTAACCGTTGGACCTTCTTATTGACGATGAAACACAGAAATTGCACCCGAATTTAATACAAAAGCCACAATGCCGACACAATTACAAGAGGACTGGCACTCTAACTATCTATGATTTGAACCTCTCCTGTGAGACCAGTTTTAGATTCTGATGCTTCACTTCAGTTTTACTTTATCCCCCGGACCTTCTTATAGACGATGAAACACAGTAATTGCATCCGAATTTCATACAAAATGCACAATGCCGGCTTAAATACAAGATGACTGACACTCTCACTCTCTAAGAATTGAACCTCTCCTGTGAGTCCAGTTTTAGATTCCGATGCTTCATTTCAGGTTTACTGTATCCCTTGGACCTTCTTATTGACGATGAAACACATAAATTGCATCTGAATTTAATACAAAAGGCACAATGCCGACTTAAGTACAAGAGGACTGACACTCTTACTTACTATGATTTGAACCCCTCCTGCGAGTCAAGTTTTGGATACCGATGCTTCACTTTAGGTTTACTGTTTCTCTTGGACCTTCTTATTGACGATGAAACACAGAAATTGCATCCGAATTTAATACAAAAGGCACAATGCCGACTTAAGTACAAGAGGACTGACACTCTAACTTTCTATGATTTGAACCTCTGCAGGGGGTCCAGTTTTCGATTCCGATGCTTCACTTCAGGTTTACTGTAACGCTTGGACCTTCTTATTGACGATGAAACACAGAAATTGCATCCGAATTTAATACAAAAGGCACAATGCCGACTTAAGAACAAGAGGACAGACACTCTAATTTTCTATGATTTGAACCTCTCCTGTCGGTCCCGTTCTAATTCCGATGCTTTACTCCAGGTTTACTGTATCCCTTGGACCTTCTTATTGACTATGAAACACAGAAATTGTATCCGAATTTAATACAAAAGGCACAATGCCAACTTAAGTACATGAGGACTGACACTCTAACTTTCTGTTATTTGAACCTCTCCTGTGAGTCCAGTTTTAGATTCCGATGCTTCACTTCAGGTTTACTGTATCCCGTGCACCTTCTTATTGACGATGAAACACAGAAATTGCATCCGAATTTAATACAAAAGGCACAATGCCGACTTAAGTACAAGAGGACTGACACTCTACCTTTCTATGATTTGAACCTTTGCAGTGAGTCAAGTTTTAGATTCCGATGCTTCACTTCAGGTTTACTGTATCCCTGGGACCTTCTTATTGACGACGAAACACAGAAATTGCATCCGAATTTAATACAAAAGGCACAATGCCGACTTAAGTACAAGAGGACTGACACTCTAACATTCTATGATTTGAACCCCTCCTGAGAGTCCAGTTTTGGATTCCGACGCTTCACCTCATGTTTACTGTATCCCTTGGACCTTCTTATTGTCGATGAAACACAGAAATTGCTTCCGAATTTAATACAAAAGGCACAATGCCGACTTAAGTACAAGAGGACTGACACTCTAACTTTCTGTGATTTGAACCTCTCCTGTGAGTCCAGTTTTGGATTCCGATGCTTCTCTTCAGGTTTACTGTATCCCTTTGGACCTTCTTATTGACGATGGAACACAGAAATTGCATCCGAATTTAATACAAGAGCCAAAATGCTTACTTAAGTACAAGAGGACTGACACTCTAACTTTCTATGATTCTAACCTCTGCAGTGAGTCCAGTTGTAGATTCCGATGCTTCAATTCAGGTTTACTGTAGCCCTTGGACTTTCTCATTCCCGATGAAACACAGAAATTGCAGCCGAATTTAATACAAAAGGCACAATGCCGACACAAGTACAAGAGGACTGGCACTCTAACTATCTATGATTTGAACCTCTCCTGTGAGACCAGTTTTAGATTCTGATGCTTCACTTCAGTTTTACTGTATCCCCCGGACCTTCTTATAGACGATGAAACACAGTAATTGCATCCGAATTTCATACAAAATGCACAATGCCGGCTTAAGTACAAGATGACTGACACTCTCACTCTCTAAGATTTGAACCTCTCCTGTGAGTCCAGTTTTAGATTCCGATGCTTCATTTCAGGTTTACTGTATCCCTTGGACATTCTTATTGACGATGAAACACATAAATTGCATCTGAATTTAATACAAAAGGCACAATGCCGACTTAAGTACAAGAGGACTGACACTCTTACTTACTATGATTTGAACCTGTCCTGCGAGTCAAGTTTTGGATTCCGATGCTTCACTTCAGGTTTACTGTTTCCCTTGGACCTTCTTATTGACGATGAAACACAGAAATTGCATCCGAATTTAATACAAAAGGCACAATGCCGTCTTAAGTACAAGAGGACAGACACTCTTACTTACTATGATTTGAACCCCTCCTGTGAGTCAAGTTTTGGATTCCGATGCTTCACTTCAGGTTTACTGTTTCCCTTGGACCTTCTTATTGACGATGAAACACAGAAATTGCATCCGAATTTAATACAAAAGGCACAATGCCGACTTAAGTACAAGAGGACTGACACTCTAACTTTCTATGATTTGAACCTCTGCAGGGGGTCCAGTTTTCGATTCCGATGCTTCACTTCAGGTTTACTGTAACGCTTGGACCTTCTTATTGACGATGAAACACAGAAATTGCATCCGAATTTAATACAAAAGGCACAATGCCGACTTAAGTACAAGAGGACTGACACTCTAACTTTCTATGATTTGAACCCCTCCTGTGAGTCCAGTTTCGGATTCCGACGCTTCACTTCATGTTTACTGTATCCCCCGGACCTTCTTATTGACGATGAAACACAAAAATTGCATCCGAATTTAATACAAAAGGCACAATGCAGACTTAAGTACAAGGGGACTGACACTCTAACACTCTATGATTTGAATACCTCTCCTGTGAGTCCAGTTTTAGATTCCGATGCTTCACTTCAGGTTTACTGTATCCCTTGGACCTTCTTATTGACGATGAAACACAGAAATTGCATCTGAATTTAATAAAAAAGGCACAATGCCGACTTAAGTACAAGAGGACTGACACTCTTACTTACTATGATTTGAACCCCTCCTGTGAGTCAAGTTTTGGATTCCGATGCTTCACTTCAGGTTTACTGTTTCCCTTGGACCTTCTTATTGACGATGAAACACAGAAATTGCATCCGAATTTAATACAAAAGGCACAATGCCGACTTAAGTACAAGAGGACTGACACTCTAACTTTCTATGATTTGAACCTCTGCAGGGGGTCCAGTTTTCGATTCCGATGCTTCACTTCAGGTTTACTGTAACGCTTGGACCTTCTTATTGACGATGAAACACAGAAATTGCATCCGAATTTAATACAAAAGGCACAATGCCGACTTAAGTACAAGAGGACAGACACTCTAATTTTCTATGATTTGAACCTCTCCTGTCGGTCCCGTTCTAATTCCGATGCTTTACTCCAGGTTTACAGTATCCCTCGGACCTTCTTATTGACTATGAAACACAGAAATTGTATCCGAATTTAATACAAAAGGCACAATGCCAACTTAAGTACATGAGGACTGACACTCTAACTTTCTATTATTTGAACCTCTCCTGTGAGTCCAGTTTTAGATTCCGATGCTTCACTTCAGGTTTACTGTATCCCGTGGACCTTCTTATTGACGATGAAACACAGAAATTGCATCCGAATTTAATACAAAAGGCACAATGCCGACTTAAGTTCAAGGGGACTGACACTCTAACTTTCTATGATTTGAACCTCTCCTGTGAGTCCAGTTTTAGATTCCGATGCTACACTTCAGGTTTACTGTATCCCTTGGACCTTCTTATTGACGACGAAACACAGAAATTGCATCCGAATTTAATACAAAAGGCACAATGCCGACTTAAGTACAAGAGGACTGACACTCTAACTTTCTATGATTTGAACCTCTCCTGTGAGTCCAGTTTTAGGTTTTGATGCTTCACTTCAGGTTAACTGTATCGCTTGGACCTTCTTATTGACGATGAAACACAGAAATTGCATCCGAATTTAATACAAAAGGCAGAATGCCGACTTAAGTACAAGAGGACTGACACTCTACCTTTCTATGATTTGAACCTTTGCAGTGAGTCAAGTTTTAGATTCCGATGCTTCACTTCAGGTTTACTGTCAAACTTGGACCTTCTTATTGACGATGAAACACAGAAATTGCATCCAAATTTAATACAAAAGGCACAATGGCGACTTAGGTACAAGGGGACTGACACTCTAACATTCTATGATTTGAAACCCTCCTGAGAGTCCAGTTTTGGATTCCGAAACTTCACTTCATGTTTACTGTATCCCTTGGACCTTCTTATTGACGATGAAACACAGAAATTCCTTCCGAATTTAATACAAAAGGCACAATGCCGACTTAAGTACAAGAGGACTGACCCTCTAACTTTCTGTGATTTGAACCTCTCCTGTGAGTCCAGTTTTGGATTCCGATGCTTCTCTTCAGGTTTACTGTATCCCTTGGACCTTCTTATAGACGATGAAACACAGTAATTGCATCCGAATTTCATACAAAATGCACAATGCCGGCTTAAGTACAAGATGACTGACACTCTCACTCTCTAAGATTTGAACCTCTCCTATGAGTCCAGTTTTAGATTCCGATGCTTCATTTCAGGTTTACTGTATCCCTTGGACCTTCTTATTGACGATGAAACACATAAATTGCATCTGAATTTAATACAAAAGGCACAATGCCGACTTAAGTTCAAGAGGACTGACACTCTTACTTACTATGATTTGAACCCCTCCTGCGAGTCAAGTTTTGGATTCCGATGCTTCACTTCAGGTTTACTGTTTCCCTTGGACCTTCTTATTGACGATGAAACACAGAAATTGCATCCGAATTTAATACAAAAGGCACAATGCCGACTTAAGTACAAGAGGACTGACACTCTAACTTTCTATGATTTGAAACCCTCCTGTGAGTCCAGTTTCGGATTCCGACGCTTCACTTCATGTTTACTGTATCCCCCGGACCTTCTTATTGACGATGAAACACAAAAATTGCATCCGAATTTAATACAAAAGGCACAATGCCGACTTAAGTACAAGGGGACTGACACTCTAACACTCTATGATTTGAACCTCTCCTGTGAGTCCAGTTTTAGATTCCGATGCTTCACTTCAGGTTTACTGTATCCCTTGGACCTTCTTATTGACGATGAAACACAGAAATTGCATCTGAATTTAATAAAAAAGGCACAATGCCGACTTAAGTACAAGAGGACTGACACTCTTACTTACTATGATTTGAACCCCTCCTGTGAGTCAAGTTTTGGATTCCGATGCTTCACTTCAGGTTTACTGTTTCCCTTGGATCTTCTTATTGACGATGAAACACAGAAATTGCATCCGAATTTAATACAAAAGGCACAATGCCGACTTAAGTACAAGAGGACAGACACTCTAATTTTCTATGATTTGAACCTCTCCTGTCGGTCCCGTTCTAATTCCGATGCTGAACTCCAGGTTTACTGTATCCCTTGGACCTTCTTATTGACTATGAAACACAGAAATTGTATCCGAATTTAATACAAAAGGCACAATGCCAACTTAAGTACATGAGGACTGACACTCAAACTTTCTATTATTTGAACCTCTCCTGTGAGTCCAGTTTTAGATTCCGATGCTTCACTTCAGGTTTACTGTATCCCGTGGACCTTCTTATTGACGATGAAACACAGAAATTGCATCCGAATTTAATACAAAAGGCACAATACCGACTTAAGTTCAAGGGGACTGACACTCTAACTTTCTATGATTTGAACCTCTCCAGTGAGTCCAGTTTTAGATTCCGATGCTACACTTCAGGTTTACTGTATCCCTTGGACCTTCTTATTGACGACGAAACACAGAAATTGCATCCGAATTTAATACAAAAGGCACAATGCCGACTTAAGTACAAGAGGACTGACACTCTAACTTTCTATGATTTGAACCTCTCCTGTGAGTCCAGTTTTAGGTTTTGATGCTTCACTTCAGGTTAACTGTATCGCTTGGACCTTCTTATTGACGATGAAACACAGAAATTGCATCCGAATTTAATACAAAAGGCACAATGCCGACTTAAGTACAAGAGGACTGACACTCTACCTTTCTATGATTTGTACCTTTGCAGTGAGTCAAGTTTTAGATTCCGATGCTTCACTTCAGGTTTACTGTAAAACTTGGACCTTCTTATTGACGATGAAACACAGAAATTGCATCTGAATTTAATACAAAAGGCACAATGCTGACTTAAGTACAAGAGGACTGACACTCTTACTTACTATGATTTGAACCCCTCCTGTGAGTCAAGTTTTTGATTCCGATGCTTCACTTCAGGTTTACTGTTTCCCTTGGACCTTCTTATTGACGCTGAAACACAGAAATTGCATCCGAATTTAATACAAAAGGCACAATGCCGACTTAAGTACAAGAGGACTGACACTCTAACTTTCTATGATTTGAAATTCTCCTGTGAGTCCAGTTTCTTATTCCGATGCTTCACCTCAAGTTTGCAGTATCCCTTGGACCTTCTTATTGACGATGAAACACAGAAATTGCATCTGCATTTTTTATACAAAAGGCAAAATGCCGACTTAAGTACAAGAGGACAGACACTCTAACTTTCTATGATTTGAACCTCTCCTGCGAGTCCTGTTTTAGATTCCGATGCTTTACTCCAGGTTTACTGCATCCCTTGGACCTTCTTATTGACGATGAAACACATAAATTGCATCTGAATTTAATACAAAAGGCACAATGCTGACTTAAGTACAAGAGGACTGACACTCTATCTTTCTATTATTTGGACCCCTCCTGAGAGTCCAGTTTTAGATTCCGATGCTTCACTTCAGGTTTACTGTATCCCTTGGAACGTCTTATTGACGATGAAACACAGAAATGGCACCCGAATTTAATACAAAAGGCACAATGCCGACTTAAGTACAAGAGGACTAACACTCTAACTTTCTATGATTTGAACCTCTGCAGGGGGTCCAATTTTTCGATTCCAATGCTTCACTTCAGGTTTACTGTAACCCTTGGACCTTCTTATTGACGATGAAACACAGAAATTGCATCCGAATTTAATACAAAAGGCACAATGGCGACTTAAGTACAAGAGGACTGACACTCTAACTTTCTATGATTTTAACCCCTCCTGTGAGTCCAGTTTCGGATTCCGATGCTTCACTTTGGGTTTATTGTATCCCTTGGAACTTCTAATTGACGATGAAACACAGAAATTGCATCCGAATTTAATACAAAAGGCACAATGCCGACTTAAGTACAAGAGGACTGACACTCTAGTTTTCTATGATATGAACCTCTCCTGTGAGTCCAGTTTTTGATTCCGATGCTTCACTTCAGGTTTACTGTATCCCTTGGACCTTCTTATTGGCGATGGAACACAGAAATTGCATCCGAATTTAATACAAGAGGCACAATGCCGACTTAAGTACAAAAGGACTGACACATTAAATTTCTATGATATGAACCTCTGCACTGAGTCCGGTTTTACATTACGATGCGTCACTTCTGGTTCACTGTAACACTTGGACCTTCTTATTGACGATGAAACACAGAAATTGCATCCGAATTTAATACAAATGCACAATGAGGACTTAAGTACAAGGGGACTGACACTCTAACTCTCTATGATTTGAACCTCTTCTGTGAGTCCAATTTTAGATTCCGATACCTCACTTCAGGTTTACTGTATCCCTTGGACCTTTTATTGACGATGAAACACAGAAATTGCATTCGAATATCATACAAAATGCACAATGCCGACTTAAGTACAAGAGGACTGACACTCTAACTCTCTAAGATTTGAACCTCTCCTGTGTGTCCAGTTTTAGATTCCGATGCTTCACTTCAGATTTACTGTATCCCTTGGACCTTCTTATTGACGATGAAACACAGAAATTGCAATTGAATTTAATACAAAAGGCACAATGCCGACTTAAGTACAAGAGGTCTGACACTCTTACGTACTATGAGTTGAACCCCTCCTGTGAGTCAAGTTTTGGATTCCGATGCATCACTTCAGGTTTACTGTTTCCCTTGGACCTTCTTATTGACGATGAAACACAGAAATTGCATCCGAATTTAATACGAAAGGCACAATGCCGACTTAAGTACAAGAGGACTGACACTCTAACTTTCTATGATTTGAACCTCTCCTGTGAGTCCACTTTTAGATTCCGATGCTTCACCTCAGGTTTGCTGTATCCCTTGGACCTTCTTATTGACGATGAAACACAGAAATTGCATCCGAATTTAATACAAAAGGCACAATGCCGACTTAAGTACAAGAGGACTGACACTCTATCTTTCTATTATTTGTACCGCTCCTGAGAGTCCAGTTTTAGATTCCGATGCTTCACTTCAGGTTTACTGTATCCCTTGGACCTTCTTATTGACGATGAAACACAGAAATTGCATCCGAATTTAATACAAAATGCACCATGCCGACTTAAGTACAAGAGGACTGACACTCTAACTTTCTATGATTTGAACCTCTCCCGTGAGACCAGTTTTGGTTTCTGATGCTACACTTCAGGTTTACTGTATCCCCCGGACCCTCTTATTGACGATGAAACACAGAAATTGCATCCGAATTTAATACAAAAGGCACAATGCCGACTTAAGTACAAGAGGACTGACACTCTTACTTACTATGAGTTGAACCCCTCCTGTGAGTCAAGTTTTGGATTCCGATGCATCACTTCAGGTTTACTGTTTCCCTTGGACCTTCTTATTGACGATGAAACACAGAAATTGCATCCGAATTTAATACGAAAGGCACAATGCCGACTTAAGTACAAGAGGACTGACACTCTAACTTTCTATGATTTGAACCTCTCCTGTGAGTCCACTTTTAGATTCCGATGCTTCACCTCAGGTTTGCTGTATCCCTTGGACCGTCTTATTGACGATGAAACACAGAAATTGCATCCGAATTTAATACAAAAGGCACAATGCCGACTTAAGTACAAGAGGACTGACACTCTATCTTTCTATTAATTGGACCTCTCCTGAGAGTCCAGTTTTAGATTCCGATGCTTCACTTAAGGTTTACTGTATCCCTTGGACCTTCTTATTGACGATGAAACACAGAAATAGCATCCGAATTTAATACGAAAGGCACAATGCCGACTTAAGTACAAGAGGACTGACACTCTTACTTACTATGATTTGAACCTCTCCTGTGAGTCAAGTTTTGGATTCCGATGCTTCACTTCAGGTTTACTGTTTCCCTTGGACCTTCTTATTGACGATGAAACACAGAAATTGCATCCGAATTTAATACAAAAGGCACAATGCCGACTTAAGTAGAAGAGGACTGACACTCTAACTTTCTATGATTTTATCCTCTCCTGTGAGTCCACTTTTAGATTCCGATGCTACACCTCAGGTTTGCTGTATCCCTTGGACCTTCTTATTGACGATGAAACACAGAAATTGCATATGAATTTTTTATACAAAAGGCACAATGCCGACTTAAGTACAAGAGGTCTGACACTCTTACTTACTATGAGTTGAACCCCTCCTGTGAGTCAAGTTTTGGATTCCGATGCATCACTTCAGGTTTACTGTTTCCCTTGGACCTTCTTATTGACGATGAAACACAGAAATTGCATCCGAATTTAATACGAAAGGCACAATGCCGACTTAAGTACAAGAGGACTGACACTCTAACTTTCTATGATTTGAACCTCTCCTGTGAGTCCAATTTTAGATTCCGATACCTCACTTCAGGTTTACTGTATCCCTTGGACCTTCTTATTGACGATGAAACACAGAAATTGCATTCGAATATCATACAAAATGCACAATGCCGACTTAAGTACAAGAGGACTGACACTCTAACTCTCTAAGATTTGAACCTCTCCTGTGTGTCCAGTTTTAGATTCCGATGCTTCACTTCAGATTTACTGTATCCCTTGGACCTTCTTATTGACGATGAAACACAGAAATTGCAATTGAATTTAATACAAAAGGCACAATGCCGACTTAAGTACAAGAGGTCTGACACTCTTACTTACTATGAGTTGAACCCCTCCTGTGAGTCAAGTTTTGGATTCCGATGGCATCACTTCAGGTTTTACTGTTTCCCTTGGACCTTCTTATTGACGATGAAACACAGAAATTGCATCCGAATTTAATACGAAAGGCACAATGCCGACTTAAGTACAAGAGGACTGACACTCTAACTTTCTATGATTTGAACCTCTCCTGTGAGTCCACTTTTAGATTCCGATGCTTCACCTCAGGTTGCTGTATCCCTTGGACCTTCTTATTGACGATGAAACACAGAAATTGCATCCGAATTTAATACAAAAGGCACAATGCCGACTTAAGTACAAGAGGACTGACACTCTATCTTTCTATTATTTGTACCGCTCCTGAGAGTCCAGTTTTAGATTCCGATGCTTCACTTCAGGTTTACTGTATCCCTTGGACCTTCTTATTGACGATGAAACACAGAAATTGCATCCGAATTTAATACAAAATGCACCATGCCGACTTAAGTACAAGAGGACTGACACTCTAACTTTCTATGATTTGAACCTCTCCCGTGAGACCAGTTTTGGTTTCTGATGCTACACTTCAGGTTTACTGTATCCCCCGGACCCTCTTATTGACGATGAAACACAGAAATTGCATCCGAATTTAATACAAAAGGCACAATGCCGACTTAAGTACAAGAGGACTGACACTCTTACTTACTATGAGTTGAACCCCTCCTGTGAGTCAAGTTTTGGATTCCGATGCATCACTTCAGGTTTACTGTTTCCCTTGGACCTTCTTATTGACGATGAAACACAGAAATTGCATCCGAATTTAATACGAAAGGCACAATGCCGACTTAAGTACAAGAGGACTGACACTCTAACTTTCTATGATTTGAACCTCTCCTGTGAGTCCACTTTTAGATTCCGATGCTTCACCTCAGGTTTGCTGTATCCCTTGGACCTTCTTATTGACGATGAAACACAGAAATTGCATCCGAATTTAATACAAAAGGCACAATGCCGACTTAAGTACAAGAGGACTGACACTCTATCTTTCTATTAATTGGACCTCTCCTGAGAGTCCAGTTTTAGATTCCGATGCTTCACTTCAGGTTTACTGTATCCCTTGGACCTTCTTATTGACGATGAAACACAGAAATAGCATCCGAATTTAATACGAAAGGCACAATGCCGACTTAAGTACAAGAGGACTGACACTCTTACTTACTATGATTTGAACCTCTCCTGTGAGTCAAGTTTTGGATTCCGATGCTTCACTTCAGTTTACTGTTTCCCTTGGACCTTCTTATTGACGATGAAACACAGAAATTGCATCCGAATTTAATACAAAAGGCACAATGCCGACTTAAGTAGAAGAGGACTGACACTCTAACTTTCTATGAATTTATCCTCTCCTGTGAGTCCACTTTTAGATTCCGATGCTTCACCTCAGGTTTGCTGTATCCCTTGGACCTTCTTATTGACGATGAAACACAGAAATTGCATATGAATTTTTTATACAAATGGCACAATGCCGACTTAAGTATAAGAGGACAGACACTCTAATTTTCTATGATTTGAACCTCTCCTTTCGGTCCCGTTTTAGATTCCGATGCTTTACTCCAGGTTTACTTTATCCCTTGCTCCTTCTTATTGACGATGAAACACAGATATTGCACCCGAATTTAATACAAAAGGCACAATGCCGACTTAAGTACAAGAGGACTTACACTCTAACTTTCTATGATTTGAACCTCTGCAGGGGGCCCAGTTTTCGATTCTGCTGCTTCACATCAGGTTTACTGTAACCCTTGGACCTTCTTATTGATGATGAAACACAGAAATTGCATCCGAATTTAATACAAAAGGCACAATGCCGACTTAAGTACAAGAGGACTGACACTCTAATTCCCTATGATTTGAACCTCTCCTGTGAGTCCAGTTTTAGATTTTGATGCTTCACTTCAGGTTTACTGTATCGCTTGGACCTTCTTATTGACGATGAAACAAAGAAATTGCATCCGAATTTAATACAAAAGGCACAATGCCGACTTAAATACAAGAGGACTGACACTCTATCTTTCTATTATTTGGACCCCTCCTGAGAGTCCAGTTTTAGATTCCGATGCTTCACTTCAGGTTTACTGTATCCCTTGGACCGTCTTATTGACGATGAAACACTGAAATTGCACCCGAATTTAATACAAAAGGCACAATGCCGACTTAAGTACAAGAGGACTGACACTCTAACTTTCTATGATTTGAACC
This sequence comes from Schistocerca piceifrons, assembly GCF_021461385.2. Lineage (NCBI taxonomy): Eukaryota > Metazoa > Arthropoda > Insecta > Orthoptera > Acrididae > Schistocerca > Schistocerca piceifrons. The sequence continues at coordinate 18,711 of NW_025727664.1, forward strand.
TCTGCAGGGGGTCCAGTTTTCGATTCCGATGCTTCACTTCAAGTTTACTGTAACCCTTGGACCTTCTTATTGACGATGAAACACAGAAATTGCATCCGAATTTAATACAAAAGGGCACAATGCCGACTAAAGTACAAGAGGACTGACACTCTAACTTTCTATGATTTGAACCCCTCCTGTGAGTCCAGTTTCGGATTCCGATATTTCACTTCAGGTTTTATTGTATCCCTTGGAACTTCTTATTGTCGATGAAACACAGAAATTGCATCCGAATTTAATACAAAAGGCACAATGCCGACTTAAGTACACGAGGACTGACACTCTAATTTTCTATGATTTGAACCTCTCCTGTGAGTCCAGTTTTTGATTCCGATGCTTCACTTCAGGTTTACTGTATCCCTTGGACCTTGTTATTGACGATGAAACACAGAAATTGCATCCGAATTTAATACAAAAGGCACAATGCCGAATTAAGTACAAGAGGACAGACACTCTAACTTTCTATGATTTGAACCACTCCTTTGGGTCCCGATTTAGATTCCGATGCTTTACTCCAGGTTTACTGTATCCCTTGGACCTTCTTATTGACGATGAAACACAGATATTGCATCCGAATTTAATACAAAAGGCACAATGCCGACTTAAGTTCAAGAGGACTGAAACTCTAACTTTCTATGATTTGAACCTCTCCTGTGAGTCCAGTTTTAGATTCCGATGCTTCACTTCAGGTTTACTGTATCCCTTGGACCTTCTTATTGACGACGAAACACAGAAATTGCATCCGAATTTAATACAAAAGGCACAATGCCGACTTAAGTACAAGAGGACTGACACTCTAATTTTCTATGATTTGAACCTCTCCTGTGAGTCCAGTTTTAGGTTTTGATGCTTCACTTCACGTTAACTGTATCGCTTGGACCTTGTTATTGACGATAAAACACAGAAATTGCTTCCGAATTTAATACAAAAGGCACAATGCCGACTTAAGTACAGGAGGACTGACACTCTACCTTTCTATGATTTGAACCTCTGCAGTGAGTCCAGTTTTAGATTCCCATGCTTCACTTCAGGTTTACTGTAACCCTTGGACCTTCTTTTTGACGATGAAACACAGAAATTGCATCCGAATTTAATACAAAAGGCACAATGCCAACTTAAGTACAAGGGGAGTGACACTCTAACATTCTATGATTTGAACCCCTCCTGTGAGTCCAGTTTTGGATTCCGACACTTCACTTCATGTTTACTGTATCCCTTGGACCTTCTTATTGACGATGAAACACAGAAATTGCATCCGAATTTAATACAAAAGGCACAATGCCGACTTAAGTACAAGAGGACTGACACTCTAACTTTCTGTGATTTGAACCTTCCTGTGAGTCCAGTTTTGGATTCCGATGCTTCTCTTCATTTTTACTGTATCCCTTGGACCTTCTTATTGACGATGGAACACAGAAATTGCATCCGAATTTATACAAGAGCCACAATGCCGACTTAAGTACAAGAGGACTGACACACTAACTTTCTATGATATGAACCTCTGCACTGAGTCCGGTTTTACATTACGATGCGTCACTTCTGGTTCACTGTAACACTTGTACCTTCTTATTGACGATGAAACACAGAAATTGCATCCGAATTTAATACAAATGCACAATGAGGACTTAAGTACAAGGGACTGACACTCTAACTCTCTATGATTTGAACCTCTTCTGTGAGTCCAATTTTAGATTCCGATACCTCACTTCAGGTTTACTGTATCCCTTGGACCTTCTTATTGACGATGAAACACAGAAATTGCATTCGAATATCATACAAAATGCACAATGCCGACTTAAGTACAAGAGGACTGACACTCTAACTCTCTAAGATTTGAACCTCTCCTGTGTGTCCAGTTTTAGATTCCGATGCTTCACTTCAGATTTACTGTATCCCTTGGACCTTCTTATTGACGATGAAACACAGAAATTGCATTTGAATTTAATACAAAAGGCACAATGCCGACTTAAGTACAAGAGGACTGACACTCTTACTTACTATGAGTTGAACCCCTCCTGTGAGTCAAGTTTTGGATTCCGATGCATCACTTCAGGTTTACTGTTTCCCTTGGACCGTCTTATTGACGATGAAACACAGAAATTGCATCCGAATTTAATACGAAAGGCACAATGCCGACTTAAGTACAAGAGGACTGACACTCTAACTTTCTATGATTTGAACCTCTCCTGTGAGTCCACTTTTAGATTCCGATGCTTCACCTCAGGTTTGCTGTATCCCTTGGACCTTCTTATTGACGATGAAACACAGAAATTGCATCCGAATTTAATACAAAAGGCACAATGCCGACTAAAGTACAAGAGGACTGACACTCTATCTTTCTATTATTTGTACCTCTCCTGAGAGTCCAGTTTTAGATTCCGATGCTTCACTTCAGGTTTACTGTATCCCTTGGACCTTCTTATTGACGATGAAACACAGAAATTGCATCCGAATTTAATACAAAAGGCACAATGCCGACTTAAGTACAAGAGGACTGACACTCTAACTTTCTATGATTTGAACCTCTCCCGTGAGACCAGTTTTAGTTTCTGATGCTACACTTCAGGTTTACTGTATCCCCCGGACCCTCTTATTGACGATGAAACACAGCAATTGCATCCGAATTTAATACAAAAGGCACAATGCCGACTTAAGTACAAGAGGACTGACACTCTTACTTACTATGAGTTGAACCCCTCCTGTGAGTCAAGTTTTGGATTCCGATGCATCACTTCAGGTTTACTGTTTCCCTTGGACCTTCTTATTGACGATGAAACACAGAAATTGCATCCGAATTTAATACGAAAGGCACAATGCCGACTTAAGTACAAGAGGACTGACTCTCTAACTTTCAATGATTTGAACCTCTCCTGTGAGTCCACTTTTAGATTCCGATGCTTCACCTCAGGTTTGCTGTATACCTTGGACCTTCTTATCGACGATGAAACACAGAAATTGCATCCGAATTTAATACAAAAGGCACAATGCCGACTTAAGTACAAGAGGACTGACACTCTATCTTTCTATTATTTGGACCTCTCCTGAGAGTCCAGTTTTAGATTCCGATGCTTCACTTCAGGTTTACTGTATCCCTTGGACCTTCATATTGACGATGAAACACAGAAATTGCATCCGAATTTAATACGAAAGGCACAATGCCGACTTAAGTACAAGAGGACTGACACTCTTACTTACTATGATTTGAACCTCTCCTGTGAGTCAAGTTTTGGATTCCGATGCTTCACTTCAGGTTTACAGTTTCCCTTGGACCTTCTTATTGACGATGAAACACAGAAATTGCATCCGAATTTAATACAAAAGGCACAATGCCGACTTAAGTATAAGAGGACTGACACTCTAACTTTCTATGATTTTATCCTCTCCTGTGAGTCCACTTTTAGATTCCGACGCTTCACCTCAGGTTTGCTGTATCCCTTGGACCTTCTTATTGACGATGAAACACAGAAATTGCATCTGAATTTTTTATACAAATGGCACAATGCCGACTCAAGTATAAGAGGACAGACACTCTAACTTTCTATGATTTGAACCTCTCCTTTGGGTCCCGTTTTAGATTCCGATGCTTTACTCCAGGTTTACTTTATCCCTTGCTCCTTCTAGTTGACGATGAAACACAGATATTGCACCCGAATTTAATACAAAAGGCACAATGCCGACTTAAGTACAAGAGGACTTACACTCTAACTTTCTATGATTTGAACCTCTGCAGGGGGTCCAGTTTTCGATTCTGATGCTTCACTTCAGGTTTACTGTAACCCTTGGACCTTCTTATTGATGATGAAACACAGAAATTGCATCCGAATTTAATACAAAAGGCACAATGATGACTTAAGTACAAGAGGACTGACACTCTAATTTCCTATGATTTGAACCTCTCCTGTGAGTCAAGTTTTAGATTTTGATGCTTCACTTCAGGTTTACTGTATCGCTTGGACCTTCTTATTGACGATGAAACAAAGAAATTGCATCCGAATTTAATACAAAAGGCACAATGCCGACTTAAATACAAGAGGACTGACACTCTATCTTTCTATTATTTGGACCCCTCCTGAGAGTCCAGTTTTAGATTCCGATGCTTCACTTCAGGTTTACTGTATCCCTTGGACCGTTTTATTGACGATGAAACACAGAAATTGCACCCGAATTTAATACAAACGGCACAATGCCGACTTAAGTACAAGAGGACTGACACTCTAACTTTCTATGATTTGAACCTCTGCAGGGGGTCCAGTTTTCGATTCCGATGCTTCACTTCAGGTTTACTGTAACCCTTGGACCTTCTTATTGACGATGAAACACAGAAATTGCATCCGAATTTAATACAAAAGGGCACAATGCCGACTAAAGTACAAGTGGACTGACACTCTAACTTTCTATGATTTGAACCCCTCCTGTGAGTCCAGTTTCGGATTCCGATATTTCACTTCAGGTTTTATTGTATCCCTTGGAACTTCTTATTGTCGATGAAACACAGAAATTGCATCCGAATTTAATACAAAAGGCACAATGCCGAATTAAGTACAAGAGGACTTACACTCTTACTTACTATGAGTTGAACCCCTCCTGTGAGTCAAGTTTTGGATTCCGATGCATCACTTCAGGTTTACTGTTTCCCTTGGACCTTCTTATTGACGATGAAACACAGAAATTGCATCCGAATTTAATACGAAAGGCACAATGCCGACTTAAGTACAAGAGGACTGACTCTCTAACTTTCTATGATTTGAACCTCTCCTGTGAGTCCACTTTTAGATTCCGATGCTTCACCTCAGGTTTGCTGTATCCCTTGGACCTTCTTATCGACGATGAAACACAGAAATTGCATCCGAATTTAATACAAAAGGCACAATGCCGACTTAAGTACAAGAGGACTGACACTCTATCTTTCTATTATTTGGACCTCTCCTGAGAGTCCAGTTTTAGATTCCGATGCTTCACTTCAGGTTTACTGTATCCCTTGGACCTTCTTATTGACGATGAAACACAGAAATTGCATCCGAATTTAATACGAAAGGCACAATGCCGACTTAAGTACAAGAGGACTGACACTCTTACTTACTATGATTTGAACCTCTCCTGTGAGTCAAGTTTTGGATTCCGATGCTTCACTTCAGGTTTACAGTTTCCCTTGGACCTTCTTATTGACGATGAAACACAGAAATTGCATCCGAATTTAATACAAAAGGCACAATGCCGACTTAAGTATAAGAGGACTGACACTCTAACTTTCTATGATTTTATCCTCTCCTGTGAGTCCACTTTTAGATTCCGACGCTTCACCTCAGGTTTGCTGTATCCCTTGGACCTTCTTATTGACGATGAAACACAGAAATTGCATCTGAATTTTTTATACAAATGGCACAATGCCGACTCAAGTATAAGAGGACAGACACTCTAACTTTCTATGATTTTAACCTCTCCTTTGGGTCCCGTTTTAGATTCCGATGCTTTACTCCAGGTTTACTTTATCCCTTGCTCCTTCTTGTTGACGATGAAACACAGATATTGCACCCGAATTTAATACAAAAGGCACAATGCCGACTTAAGTACAAGAGGACTTACACTCTAACTTTCTATGATTTGAACCTCTGCAGGGGGTCCAGTTTTCGATTCTGATGCTTCACTTCAGGTTTACTGTAACCCTTGGACCTTCTTATTGATGATGAAACACAGAAATTGCATCCGAATTTAATACAAAAGGCACAATGATGACTTAAGTACAAGAGGACTGACACTCTAATTTCCTATGATTTGAACCTCTCCTGTGAGTCAAGTTTTAGATTTTGATGCTTCACTTCAGGTTTACTGTATCGCTTGGACCTTCTTATTGACGATGAAACAAAGAAATTGCATCCGAATTTAATACAAAAGGCACAATGCCGACTTAAATACAAGAGGACTGACACTCTATCTTTCTATTATTTGGACCCCTCCTGAGAGTCCAGTTTTAGATTCCGATGCTTCACTTCAGGTTTACTGTATCCCTTGGACCGTTTTATTGACGATGAAACACAGAAATTGCACCCGAATTTAATACAAACGGCACAATGCCGACTTAAGTACAAGAGGACTGACACTCTAACTTTCTATGATTTGAACCTCTGCAGGGGGTCCAGTTTTCGATTCCGATGCTTCACTTCAGGTTTACTGTAACCCTTGGACCTTCTTATTGACGATGAAACACAGAAATTGCATCCGAATTTAATACAAAAGGGCACAATGCCGACTAAAGTACAAGTGGACTGACACTCTAACTTTCTATGATTTGAACCCCTCCTGTGAGTCCAGTTTCGGATTCCGATATTTCACTTCAGGTTTTATTGTATCCCTTGGAACTTCTTATTGTCGATGAAACACAGAAATTGCATCCGAATTTAATACAAAAGGCACAATGCCGACTTAAGTACACGAGGACTGACACTCTAATTTTCTATGATTTGAACCTCTCCTGTGAGTCCAGTTTTTGATTCCGATGCTTCACTTCAGGTTTACTGTATCCCTTGGACCTTCTTATTGACGATGGAACACAGAAATTGCATCCGAATTTAATACAAGAGGCACAATGCAGACTGAAGTACAAAAGGACTGACACTCTAACGTTCTATGATTTGAACCTCTGCACTGAGCCCGGTTTTACATTACGATGCGTTACTTCTGGTTCACTGTAACACTTGGACCTTCTTATTGACGATGAAACAAAGAAATAGCATCCGAATATAATACAAAAGGCACAATGACGACTTAAGTAAAAGAGGACTGACACTCTAAATTTCTATGATTTGAACCTCTGCAGTGAGTCCAGCTGTAGATTACGATGCTTCACTTCAGGTTTACTGTATCCCTTGGACCTTGTTATTGACGATGAAACACAGAAATTGCATCCGAATTTAATACAAAAGGCACAATGCCGAATTAAGTACAAGAGGACAGACACTCTAACTTTCTATAATTTGAACCACTCCTTTGGGTCCCGTTTTAGATTCCGATGCTTTACTCCAGGTTTACTGTATCCCTTGGACCTTCTTATTGACGATGAAACTCAGATATTGCATCCGAATTTAATACAAAAGGCACAATGCCGACATAAGTTCAAGAGGACTGAAACTCTAACTTTCTATGATTTGAACCTCTCCTGTGAGTCCAGTTTTAGATTCCGATGCTTCACTTCAGGTTTACTGTATCCCTTGCACCTTCTTATTGACGACGAAACACAGAAATTGCATCCGAATTTAATACAAAAGGCACAATGCCGACTTAAGTACAAGAGGACTGACACTCTAATTTTCTATGATTTGAACCTCTCTTGTGAGTCCAGTTTTAGGTTTTGATGCTTCACTTCACGTTAACTGTATCGCTTGGACCTTGTTATTGACGATAAAACACAGAAATTGCTTCCGAATTTAATACAAAAGGCACAATGCCGACTTAAGTACAGGAGGACTGACACTCTACCTTTCTATGATTTGAACCTCTGCAGTGAGTCCAGTTTCAGATTCCGATGCTTCACTTCAGGTTTACTGTAACCCTTGGACCTTCTTTTTGACGATGAAACACAGAAATTGCTTCCGAATTTAATACAAAAGGCACAATGCCAACTTAAGTACAAGGGGAGTGACACTCTAACATTCTATGATTTGAACCCCTCCTGTGAGTCCAGTTTTGGATTCCGACACTTCACTTCATGTTTACTGTATCCCTTGGACCTTCTTATTGACGATGAAACACAGAAATTGCATCCGAATTTAATACAAAAGGCACAATGCCGACTTAAGTACAAGAGGACTGACACTCTAACTTTCTGTGATTTGAACCTTCCTGTGAGTCCAGTTTTGGATTCCGATGCTTCTCTTCATTTTTACTGTATCCCTTGGACCTTCTTATTGACGATGGAACACAGAAATTGCATCCGAATTTTATACAAGAGCCACAATGCCGACTTAAGTACAAGAGGACTGACACTCTAACTTTCTATGATTTGAACCTGTGCAGTGAGTCCAGTTGTAGATTCCGATGCTTCAATTCAGGTTTACTGTAACCCTTGGACTTTCTCATTCCCGAAGAAACACAGAAATTGTAGCCGAATTTAATAGAAAAGGCACAATGCCGACTCAAGTACAAGAGGACTGGCACTCTAACTATCTATGATTTGAACCTCTTCTGTGAGTCCAGTTTTAGACTCCGATACCTCACTTCAGGTTTACTGTATCCCTTGGACCTTCTTATTGACGATGAAACACAGAAATTGCATCCGAATTTCATACAAAATGCACAATGCCGACTTAAGTACAAGAGGACTGACTCTCTAACTCTCTAAGATTTGAACCTCTCCTGTGAGTCCAGTTTTAGATTCCGATGCTTCATTTCAGGTTTACTGTATCCCTTGGACCTTCTTATTTACGATGAAGCACAGAAATTGCATCTGAATTTAATACAAAAGGCACAATGGCGACTTATGTACAAGAGGACTGACACTCTTACTTACTATGATTTGAACCCCCCCTGTGAGTCAAGTTTTGGATTGAGATGCTTCACTTCAGGTTTACCGTTTCCCTTGGACATTCTTATTGACGATGAAACACAGAAATTGCATCCGAATTTAATACAAAAGGCACAATGCCGACTTAAGTACAAGAGGACTTACACTCTAAATTTCTATGATTTGAACCTCTCCTGTGAGTCCAGTTTTTGATTCCGATGCTTCACCTCAGGTTTGCTGTATCCCTTGGACCTTCTTATTGTCGATGATACACAGAAATTGCATCTGCATTTTTTATACAAAAGGCACAATGCCGACTTAAGTACAAAAGGACAGACACTCTAACATTCTATGATTTGAACCTCTCCTGCGAGTCCTGTTTTAGATTCCGATGCTTTACTCCTGGTTTACTGTATCCCTTGGACCTTCTTATTGACGATGAAACACAGAAATTGCATCCGAATTTAATACAAAAGGCACAATGCCGACTTAAGTACAAGAGGACAGACACTCCAACTTTCTATGTTTTGAACCTCTCCTTTGGGTCCCGTTTTAGATTCCGATGCTTTACTCCAGGTTTACTGTATCCCTTGGACCTTCTTATTGACGATGAAACACAGATATTGCATCCGAATTTAATACAAAAGGCACAATGCCGACTTAAGTTCAAGAGGACTGAAACTCTAACTTTCTATGATTTGAACCTCTCCTGTGAGTCCAGTTTTAGATTCCGATGCTTCATTTCAGGTTTACTGTATCCCTTGGACCTTCTTATTTACGATGAAACACAGAAATTGCATCTGAATTTAATACAAAAGGCACAATGCCGACTTAAGTACAAGAGGACTGACACTCTTATTTACTATGATTTGAAACCCTCCTGTGAGTCAAGTTTTGGATTGCGATGGTTCACTTCAGGTTTACCGTTTCCCTTGGACATTCTTATTGACAACGAAACACAGAAATTGCATCCGAATTTAATACAAACGGCACAATGCCGACTTAAGTACAAGAGGACTGACACTCTATCTTTCTATGATTTGAACCTCTCCTGTGAGTCCAGTTTTTGATTCTGATGCTTCACCTCATTTTTGCTGTATCCCTTGGAGCTTCTTATTGTCGATGAAACACAGAAATTGCATCTGCATTTTTTATACAAAAGGCACAATGCCGACTTATGTACAAAAGGACAGACACTCTAACTTTCTATGATTTGAACCTCTCCTGCGAGTCCTGTTTTAGATTCCGATGCTTTACTTCTGGTTTACTGTATCCCTTGGACCTTCTTATTGACGATGAAACACAGAAATTGCATCCGAAATTAATACAAAAGGCACAATGCCGACTTAAGTAAAAGAGGACTGACACTCTATCTTTCTATAATTTGGACCTCTCCTGAGAGTCCCGTTTTAGATTCCGATGCTTCACATCAGGTTTACTGTATCCCTGGGACCTTCTTATTGACGATGAAACACAGAAATTGCATCCGAGTTTAATACAAAAGGCACAATGCCGACTTAAGTACAAGAGGACTGACACTCTAACTTTCCTTGATTTGAACCTCTCCTGTGAGTCCAGTTTTAGATTTTGATGCTTCACTTCAGGTTAACCTTTTCGCTTGGACCTTCTTATTGACGATGAAACGAAGAAATTGCATCCGAATTTAATACAAAAGGCACAATGCCGACTTAAGTACAAGAGGACTGACACTCTAACTTTCTATGATTTGAACCTCTGCAGTGGGTCCAGTTTTCGATTCCGATGCTTCACTTCAGGTTTACTGTAACCCTTGGACCTTCTTATTGACGATGAAACACAGAAATTGCATCCGAAATTAATACAAAAGGCACAATGCCAACTTAAGTACAAGAGGACTGACACTCTAACTTTCTATGATTTGAACCCCTCCTGTGAGTCCAGTTTCGGATTCCGATGCTTTACTTCAGGTTTATTGTATCCCTTGGAACTTCTTATTGACGATGAAACACAGAAATTGCATCCGAATTTAATACAAAAGGCACAATGCCGACTTAAGTACAAGAGGACTGACACTCTAACTTTCTATGATTTGAACCTCTCCTGTGAGTCCAGTTTTTGAATGCGATGCTTCACTTCAGGTTTACTGTATCCCTTGGACCTTCTTATTGACGATGGTACACAGAAATTGCATCCGAATTTAATACAAGAGGCACAATGCCGGCTTAAGTACAAGAGGACTGACACTCAAACTTTCTATGATTTGAACCTCTGCACTGAGTCCGGTTTTAGATTACGATGCGTCACTTCTGGTACACTGTAACACTTGGACCTTCTTATTGACGATGAAACAAAGAAATAGCATCCGAATTTAATACAAAAGGCACAATGCCGACTTAAGTACAAGAGGACTGACACTCTAACTTTCTATGATTTGAACCTCTCCTGTGAGTCCAGTTCTTGATTCCGATGCTTCACTTCAGGTTTACTGTATCCCTTGGACCTTATTATTGACGATGAAACACAGAACACAGAAATTGCATCCGAATTTAATACAAAAGGCACAATGCCGACGTAAGTACAAGAGGACTGACACTCTAACTTTCTATTAATTGAACCTCTCCTGTGAGTCCAGTTTAAGATTCCGATGCCTCACTTCAGGTTTACTGTATCCCTTGGACCTTCTTATTGACGATGAAACTCAGAAATTGCATCCGAATTTAATACAAAAGGCACAATGCCGACTTAAGTACAAGAGGACTGACACTCTAACTTTCTATGATTTGAACCTATGCACTGAGTCCGGTTTTACATTTCGATGCTTCACTTCTGGATCACTGTAACACTTGGACCTTCTTATTGACGATGAAACACAGAAATTGCATCTGAATTTAATACAAAAGGCACAATGACGACTTAAGTACAAGAGGACCGACACTCTAAATTTCTATGATTTGAACCTCTGCAGTGAGTCAAGTTGTAGTTTCCGATGCTTCACTTCAGGTTTACTGTAACCCTTGGACCTTCTCATTGACGATGAAACATCCGAATTTAATACAAAAGGCACAGTGCCGACTCAAGTACAAGAGGACTGGCACTCCAACTTTCTATGATTTGAACCTATCCTGTGAGACCAGTTTTAGATTCTGATGCTTCACATCAGGTTTACTGTATACCCCAGACTTTGTTATTGACGATGAAGCACAGAAATTGCATCCGAATTTAATACAAAAGGCACAATGCCGTCTTAAGTACAAGGGGACTGACAGTCTAAGTCTCTATGATTTGAACCTCTCCTGTGAGTCCAGTTTTAGATTCCGATGCTTCACTTCAGGTTTACTGTATCCCTTGGACCTTCTTATTGACAATGAAAGAAAGAAATTGCATCCAAATTTAATACAAAAGGCACAATGCTGACTTAAGTACAAGAGGACTGACACTCTAACCCCTCCTGTGACTCCAGTTTTAGATTCCGATGCTTCACTTCAGGTCTACTGTATCGCTTGGACCTTCTTATTGACGATGAAACACAGAAATTGCATCCGAATTTAATACAAAAGGCACAATGCCGACTTAAGTACAAGAGGACTGACACTCTAACTTTCTATGATTTGAACCTCTCCTGTAAGTCCAGTTTTAGATTTTGATGCTTCACTTCAGGTTTACTGTATCGCTTGGACCTTCTTATTGCCGATGAAACAAAGAAATTGCATCCGAATTTAATACAAAAGGCACAATGCCGACTTATATACAAGAGGACTGACACTCTAACTTTCTATGATTTGAACCTCTGCAGCGGGTCCAGTTTTAGATTCCGATGCTTCACTTCAGGTTTACTGTAACCCTTGGACATTCTCATTGACGATGAAACACAGAAATTGCATCCGAATTTAATACAATAGGCACAATGCCGACTTAAGTACAAGAGGACTGACACTCTAAATTTCTACGATTTGAACCCCTCCTGTGAGTCCAGTTTCGGATTCCGATGCTTCACTTCAGGTTTATTGTATCCCTTGGAACTTCTTATTGACGATGAAACACAGAAATTGCATCCGAATTTCATACAAAAGGCACAATGCCGACTTAAGTACAAGAGTACTGACACTCTAACTTTCTATGATTTGAACCTCTCCTGTGAGTCCAGATTTTGGTTCCGATGCTTCACTTCAGGTTTACTGTATCCCTTGGACCTTCTTATTGACGATGGAACACAGAAATTGCATCCGAATTTAATACAAGAGGCACAATGCCGGCTTAAGTACAAGAGGACTGACACTCTAAATTTCTATGATTTTGAACCTCTGCACTGAGTCCGGTTTTAGATTACGATGCGTCACTTCTGGGTCACTGTAACACTTGGACCTTCTTATTGACGATGAAACAAAGAAATAGCATCCGAATTTAATACAAAAGGCACAATGCCGACTTAAGTACAAGAGGACTGACACTCTAACCCCTCCTGTGACTCCAGTTTTAGATTCCGATGCTTCACTTCAGGTTTACTGTATCCCTTGGACCTTGTTATTGACGATGAAACACAGAAATTGCATCCGAATTTAATACAAAAGGCACAATGCCGGCATAAGTATAAGAGGACTGACACTCTAACCCTCTAAGATCTGAACCACTCCTGTGAGTCCAGTTTTAGATTCCGATGCTTCACTTCAGGTTTACTGTATCCCTTGGACCTTCTTATTGACGAAGAAACACAGAAATTGCATCCGAATATAATACAAAAGGCACAATGCCGATTTAAGTACAAGAGGACTGACACTCTAACATTCTATGATTTGAACCTCTCCTGAGAGTCCAGTTTTAGATTCCGATGCTTCACTTCAGGTTGACTGTATCCCTTGGACCTTATTATTGACGATGATACACAGAAATTGCATCGGAATTTAATACAAAAGGCACAATGCCGACTTAAGTACAAGAGGACTGACACTAACTTTCTATGATTTGAACCTCATTGGTGAGTCCCGTTTTAGATTCCGATACTTCAGTCCAGGTTTACTGTATCCCTTGGACCTTCTTATTGACGATGAAACACAGAAATTGCATCCGAATTTAATACAAAAGACACAATGCCAACTTAAGTACAATAGGACTGACACTCTAACTTCCTATGATTTGAACCTCACCTGTGAGTCAGTTTTAGATTTTGATGCTTCACTTCAGGTTTACTGTATCGCTTGGACCTTCTTATTTACGATGAAACACAGAAATTGCATCCTAATTTAATACAAAAGGCACAATGCCGACTTAAGTACAAGAGGACTGACACTAACTTTCTATGATTAAAACCTCTCCTGTGAGTCCCGTTTTAGATTCCGATGCTTCACTTCAGGTTTACTGTATCCCTTGGACCTTCTTATTGACGATGAAGCACAGAAATTGCATCCGAATTAAATACAAAAGGCACAATGCCGACTTAAGTAAAAGAGGACTGACACTCTAACTTTCGATGATTTGAACCTCTGCAGTGAGTCCGATTTTTCATTTCGATGCTTCACTTCTGATTCACTGTAACCCTTGGACCTTCTTTATGACGATGAAAAACAGAAATTTCATCCGAATTTAATACAAAAGGCACACTGCCGACTTAAGTACAAGAGGACTGACACTCTACCTTTCTATGATTAGAACCTCTGCAGTGAGTCCAGTTTTAGATTCCGATGCTTCACTTCAGGTTTACTGTAACCCTTGGACCTTCATTTTGACGATGAAACACAGAAATTGCATCCGAATTTAATACAAATGCACAATGAGGACTTAAGTACATGGGGACTGACAGTCTAACTCTCTATGATTTGAACCTCTTCTGTGAGTCCAGTTTTAGATTCCGATACCTCACTTCAGGTTTACTGTGTCCCTTGGACCTTCTTATTGACGATGAGACACAGAAATTGCATCCGAATTTCATACAAAATGCACAATGCCGACTTAAGTACAAGAGGACTGACACTCTAACCCCTCCTGTGACTCCAGTTTTAGATTCCGATGCTTCGCTTCAGGTCTACTGTATCCCTTGGACCTTCTTATTGACGAAGGAACACAGAGATTGCAACCGAATTTAATACAAAAGGCACAATGCCGGCATAAGTATAAGAGGACTGACACTCTAACCCTCTAAGATTTGAACCACTCCTGTGAGTCCAGTTTTAGATTCCGATGCTTCACTTCAGGTTTACTGTATCCCTTGGACCTTCTTATTGACGAAGAAACACAGAAATTGCATCCGAATATAATACAAAATTCACAATGCCGACTTAAGTACAAGAGGACTGACACTCTAACATTCTATGATTTGAACCTCTCCTCAGATTCCAGTTTTAGATTCCGGTGCTTCACTTCAGGTTTACTGTATCCCTAGGACCTTATTTTTGTCGATGATACACAGAAATTGCATCGGAAATTAATACAAAAGGCACAATGCCGACTTAAGTACATGAGGACAGACACTCTAACTTTCTGTGATTTTAACCTCTCTTGTGAGTCCAGTTTTAGATTCCGATGCTTCACTTCTGGTTTACTGTATCCGTTGGAACTTCTTACTGACGATGGAACACAGAAATTGCATCCTAATTTAATACAAGAGCCACAATGCAGACTTAAGTACAAGAGGACTGACACTCTAACTTTCTATGATTTGAACCTCTGCAGTGAGTCCAGTTGTAGATTCCGATGCTGCAATTCAGGTTTACTGTATCCCTTGGACCTTATTATTGACGATGAAACACAGAACACAGAAATTGCATCCGAATTTAATACAAAAGGCACAATGCCGACTTAAGTACAAGAGGACTGACACTCTAACTTTCTATGATTTGAACCTCTCCTGTGAGTCCAGCTTTTGATTCCGATACTTCACCTCAGGTTTGCTGTATCCCTTGGACCTTCTTATTGTCGATGACACACAGAAATTGCATCTGCATTTTTTATACTAAAGGCACAATGCCGACTTAAGTACAAAAGGACAGACACTCTAAGTTTCTATGTTTGAACCTCTCCTGCGAGTCCTGTTTTAGATTCCGATGCTTTACTCCAGGCTTAATGTATCCCTTGGACCTTCTTATTGACGATGAAACACAGAAATTGCATCCGAATTTGATACAAAAGGCACAATGCCGACTTAAGTAAAAGAGGACTGACACTCTATCTTTCTATAATTTGGACCTCTCCTGAGAGTCCAGTTTTAGATTCCGATGCTTCACATCAGGTTTACTGTATCCCTTGGACCTTCTTATTGACGATGAAACACAGAAATTGCATCCGAATTTAATACAAAAGGCACAATGCCGACTTAAGTACAAGAGGACTGACACTCTAACTTTCCTTGATTTCAACCTCTCCTGTGAGTCCAGTTTTAGATTTTGATGCTTCACTTCAGGTTAACCTTATCGCTTGGACCTTCTTATTGACGATGAAACGAAGAAATTGCATCCGAATTTAATACAAAAGGCACAATGCCGACTTAAGTACAAGAGGACTGACACTCTAACTTTCTATGATTTGAACCTCTGCAGTGGGTCCAGTTTTCGATTCCGATGCTTCACTTCAGGTTTACTGTAACCCTTGGACCTTCTTATTGACGATGAAACACAGAAATTGCATCCGAAATTAATACAAAAGGCACAATGCCAACTTAAGTACAAGAGGACTGACACTCTAACTTTCTATGATTTGAACCCCTCCTGTGAGTCCAGTTTCGGATTCCGATGCTTTACTTCAGGTTTATTGTATCCCTTGGAACTTCTTATTGACGATGAAACACAGAAATTGCATCCGAATTTAATACAAAGGCACAATGCCGACTTAAGTACAAGAGGACTGACACTCTAACGTTCTATGATTTGAACCTCTCCTGTGAGTCAGTTTATTTTTTTGATTTTTTTATCTTTTTTCTATTTTTTTTTTCTAATTCCGATGCTTCACTTCAGGTTTACTGTATCCCTTGGACCATCTTATTGACGATGGTACACAGAAATTGCATCCGAATTTAATACAAGAGGCACAATGCCGGCTTAAGTACAAGAGGACTGACACTCAAACTTTCTATGATTTCAACCTCTGCACTGAGTCCGGTTTTAGATTACGATGCGTCACTTCTGGTACACTGTAACACTTGGACCTTCTTATTGACGATGAAACAAAGAAATAGCATCCGATTTTAATACAAAAGGCACAATGCCGACTTAAGTACAAGAGGACTGACACTCTAACTTTCTATGATTTGAACCTCTCCTGTGAGTCCAGTTCTTGATTCCGATGCTTCACTTCTGGTTTACTGTATCCCTTGGACCTTATTATTGACGATGAAACACAGAACACAGAAATTGCATCCGAATTTAATACAAAAGGCACAATGCCGACGTAAGTACAAGAGGACTGACACTCTATCTTTCTATTATTTGGACCTCTCGTGAGAATCCAGTTTTAGATTCCGATGCTTCACTTCAGGTTAACTGTATCCCTTGGACCTTCTTATTGACGATGAAACACAGAAATTGCATCCGAATTTAAAACAAAAGGCACAATGCCGACTTAAGTACAAGAGGACTGACACTCTAACTTTCTATGATTTAAACATCTCCTGTGAGTCCAGTTTTAGATTTTGATGCTTCACTTCAGGTTTACTGTATCGCTTGGACCTTCTTATTGACGATGAAACAAAGAAATTGCATCCGAATTTAATACAAAAGGCACAATGCCGACTTATATACAAGAGGACTAACACTCTAACTTTCTATGATTTGAACCTCTGCAGTGGGTCCAGTTTTAGATTCCGATGCTTCACTTCAGGTTTACTGTAACCCTTGGACATTCTTATTGACGATGAAACACAGAAATTGCATCCGAATTTAATACAATAGGCACAATGCCGACTTAAGTACAAGAGGACTGACACTCTAACTTTCTACGATTTGAACCCCTCCTGCGAGTCCAGTTTCGGATTCCGATGCTTCACTTCAGGTTTATTGTATCCCTTGGAACTTCTTATTGACGATGAAACACAGAAATTGCATCCGAATTTCATACAAAAGGCACAATGCCGGCATAAGTATAAGAGGACTGACACTCTAACCCTCTAAGATTTGAACCACTCCTGTGAGTCCAGTTTTAGATTCCGATGCTTCACTTCAGGTTTACTGTACCCCTTGGACCTTCTTATTGACGAAGAAACACAGAAATTGCATCCGAATTTAATACAAGAGGCACAATGCCGACTGAAGTACAAGAGGACTGACACTCTAAGTTTCTATGATTTGAACCTCTCCTGAGAGTCCAGTTTTAGATTCCGTTGCTTCACTTCAGGTTTACTGTATCCCTAGGACCTTATTTTTGTCGATGATACACAGAAATTGCATCGGAATTTAATACAAAAGGCACAATGCCGACTTAAGTACATGAGGACAGACACTCTAACTTTCTGTGATTTTAACCTCTCTTGTGAGTCCAGTTTTTAGATTCCGATGCTTCACTTCTGGTTTACTGTATCCCTTTTAACTTCTTATTGACGATGGAACACAGAAATTGCAAATGAATTTAATACAAGAGGCACAATGCCGACTGAAGTACAAGAGGACTGACACTCTAAGTTTCTATGATTTGAACCTCTGCAGTGAGTCCAGTTTTGGATTCCGACGCTTCACTTCATGTTTACTGTATCCCTTGGACTTTCTTATTGACGATGAAACACAGAAATTGCATCCGAATTTAATACAAAAGGCACAATGCCGACTTAAGTACAAGAGGACTGACACTCTAACTTTCTGTGATTTGAACCTCTCCTGTGAGTCCAGTTTTGGATTCCGATGCTTCTCTTCTTTTTTACTGTATCCCTTGGACCTTCTTATTGACGATGGAACACAGAAATTGCATCCGAATTTAATACAAGAGCCACAATGCAGACTTAAGTACAAGAGGACTGACACTCTAACTTTCTATGATTTGAACCTCTGCAGTGAGTCCAGTTGTAGATTCCGATGCTGGAATTCAGGTTTACTGTAACCCTTGGACTTTCTCATTCCCGATGAAACACAGAAATTGCAGCTGAATTTAATACAAAAGGCACAATGCCGACTCAAGTACAGAGGACTGGCACTCTAACTATCTATGATTTGAACCTCTCCTGTGAGACCAGTTTTAGGTTCTGATGCTTCACTTCAGTTTTACTGTATCCCCGGACCTTCTTATTGACGATGAAACACAGAAATTGCATCCGAATTTAATACAAATGCACAATGAGGACTTAAGTACAAGGGGACTGACACTCTAACTCTCTATGATTTGAACCTCTTCTGTGAGTCCAGTTTTAGATTGCGATACCTCACTTCAGGTTTACTGTATCCCTTGGACCTTCTTATTGACGATGAAACACAGAAATTGCATCCGAATTTCATACAAAATGCACAATGGCCGACTTAAGTACAAGAGGACTGACACTCTAACCCTCTAAGATTTGAACCTCTCCTGTGAGTCCAGTTTAGATTCCGATGCCTCATTTCAGGTTTACTGTATCCCTTGGACCTTCTTATTGACGATGAAACACAGAAATTGCATCCGAATTTAATACAAAGGGCACAATGCCGACTTAAGTACAAGAGGACTGACACTCTAACTTTCTATGATTTGAACCTCTCCTGTGAGTCCAGCTTTTGATTCCGATACTTCACCTCAGGTTTGCTGTGTCCCTTGGACCTTCTTATTGTCGATGACACACAGAAATTGCATCTGCATTTTTTATACTAAAGGCACAATGCCGACTTAAGTACAAAAGGACAGACACTCTAAGTTTCTATGTTTTGAACCTCTCCTGCGAGTCCTGTTTTAGATTCCGATGCTTTACTCCAGGCTTACTGTATCCCTTGGACCTTCTTATTGACGATGAAACACAGAAATTGCATCCGAATTTAATACAAAAGGCACAATGCCGACTTATATACAAGAGGACTGACACTCTAACTTTCTACGATTTGAACCCCTCATGTGAGTCCGGTTTTAGATTACGATGCGTCACTTCTGGGTCACTGTAACACTTGGACCTTCTTATTGACGATGAAACAAAGAAATAGCATCCGAATTTAATACAAAAGGCACAATGCCCACTTAAGTACAAGAGGACTGACACTCTAACCCCTCCTGTGACTCCAGTTTTAGATTCCGATGCTTCACTTCAGGTTTACTGTATCCCTTGGACCTTGTTATTGACGATGAAACACAGAAATTGCAATCGAATTTAATACAAAAGGCGCAATGCCGGCATAAGTATAAGAGGACTGACACTCTAACCCTCTACGATTTGAACCACTCCTGTGAGTCCAGTTTTAGATTCCGATGCTTCACTTCAGGTTTACTGTATCCCTTGGACCTTCTTATTGACGAAGAAACACAGAAATTGCATCCGAATATAATACAAAAGGCACAATGCCGACTTAAGTACAAGAGGACTGACACTCTAACATTCTATGATTTGAACCTCTCCTGAGAGTCCAGTTTTAGATTCCGATGCTTCACTTCAGGTTGACTGTATCCCTTGGACCTTATTATTGACGATGATACACAGAAATTGCATCGGAATTTAATACAAAAGGCACAATGCCGACTTAAGTACAAGAGGACTGACACTAACTTTCTATGATATGAACCACTTTTGTGAGTCCCGTTTTAGATTCCGATACTTCAGTCCAGGTTTACTGTATCCCTTGGACCTTCTTATTGACGATGAAACACAGAAATTGCATCCGAATTTAATACAATAGACACAATGCCAACATAAGTACAATAGGACTGACACTCTAACTTCCTATGATTTGAATCTCTCCTGAGAGTGCCGTTTTAGATTCCGATGCTTCACTTCAGGTTTACTGTATCGCTTGGACCTTCTTATTGACGATGAAACACAGAAAATGCATCCGAATTTAATACAAGAGGCACATTACCGACGTAAGTACAAGAGGACTGACACTCTAACTTACTATGATTTGAACCTCACCTGTGAGTCAGTTTTAGATTTTGATGCTTCACTTCAGGTTTACTGTATCGCTTTGACCTTCTTATTTACGATGAAACACAGATATTGCATCCGAATTTAATACAAAAGGCACAATGCCGACTTAAGTACAAGAGGACTGACACTAACTTTCTATGATTAAAAACTCTCCAGTGAGTCCCGTTTTAGATTCCGATGCTTCACTTCAGGTTTACTGTATCCCTTGGACCTTCTTATTGACGATGAAGCACAGAAATTGCATCCGAATATAATACAAAATTCACAATGCCGACTTAAGTACAAGAGGACTGACACTCTAACATTCTATGATTTGAACCTCTCCTGAGAGTCCAGTGTTACATTCCGATGCTTCACTTCAAGTTTACTGTATCCCTAGGACCTTATTTTTGTCGATGATACACAGAAATTGCATCGGAATTTAATACAAAAGGCACAATGCCGACTTAAGTACATGAGGACAGACACTCTAATTTTCTGTGATTTTAACCTCTCTTGTGAGTCCAGTTTTAGATTCCGATGCTTCACTTCTGGTTTACTGTATCCCTTGGAATTTCTTATTGACGATGGAACACAGAAATTGCATCCGAATTTAATACAAGAGGCACAATGCCGACTGAAGTACAAGAGGACTGACACTCTAAGTTTCTACGATTTGAACCTCTGCAGTGAGTCCAGTTGTAGTTTCCGATGCTGCAATTCAGGTTTACTGTAACCCTTGGACTTTCTCATTCCCGATGAAACACAGAAATTGCAGCTGAATGTAATAGAAAAGGCACAATGCCGACTCAAGTACAAGAGGACTGGCACTCTAACTATCTATGATTTGAACCCCTCCTGTGAGACCAGTTTTTAGATTCTGATGCTTCACTTCAGTTTTACTGTATCCCCCAGACCTTCTTATTGACGATGAAACACAGAAATTGCATCCGAATTTAATACAAATGCACAATGAGGACTTAAGTACAAGGGGACTGACACTCTAACTCTCTATGATTTAACCTCTTCTGTGAGTCCAGTTTTAGATTCCGATACCTCACTTCAGGTTTACTGTATCCCTTGGACCTTCTTATTGACGATGAAACACAGAAATTGCATCCGAATTTCATACAAAATGCACAATGCCGACTTAAGTACAAGAGGACTGACACTCTAACTCTGTAAGATTTGAACCTCTCCTGTGAGTCCAGTTTTAGATTCCGATGCTTCATTTCAGGTTTACTGTATCCCTTGGACCTTCTTATTGACGATGAAACACAGAAATTGCATCCGAATTTAATACAAAAGGCACAATGCCGACTTAAGTACAAGAGGACTGAAACTCTAACTTTCTATGATTTGAACCTCTCCTGTGAGTCCAGCTTTTGATTCCGATACTTCACCTCAGGTTTGCTGTATCCTTGGACCTTCTTATTGTCGATGACACACAGAATTGCATCTGCATTTTTTATACTAAAGGCACAATGCCGACTTAAGTACAAAAGGACAGACACTCTAACTTTCTATGTTTTGAACTTCTCCTGCGAGTCCAGTTGTAGATTCCGATGCTTTACTCCAGGCTTACTGTATCCCTTGGACCTTCTTATTGACGATGAAACACAGAAATTGCATCCGAATTTAATACAAAAGGCACAATGCCGACTTAAGTACAAGAGGACTGACGCTCTATCTTTCTATTATTTGGACCTCTCCTGAGAGTCCAGTTTTAGATTCCGATGCTTCACTTCAGGTTAACTGTATCCCTTGGACCTTCTTATTGACGATGAAACACAGAAATTGCATCCGAATTTAATACAAAAGGCACAATGCCGACTTAAGTACAAGAGGACTGACAACCTAACTTTCTATGATTTGAACCTCTCCTGTGAGTCAGTTTTAGATTTTGATGCTTCACTTCAGGTTTACTGTATCGCTTGGACCTTCTTATTGACGATGAAACAAAGAAATTGCATCCGAATTTAATACAAATAGCACAATGCCGACTTATATACAAGAGGACTGACACTCTAACTTTCTATGATTTGAACCTCTGCAGCGGTGTCCAGTTTTAGATTCCGATGCTCCACTTCAGGTTTACTGTAACCCTTGGACATTCTAATTGACGATGAAACACAGAAATTGCATCCGAATTTAATACAATAGGCACAATGCCGACTTAAGTACAAGAGGACTCACACTCTAACTTTCTACGATTTGAACCCCTCCTGTGAGTCCAGTTTCGGATTCCGATGCTTCACTTCAGGTTTATTGTATCCCTTGGAACTTCTTATTGACGATGAAACACAGAAATTGCATCCGAATTCATACAAAAGGCACAATGCCGACTTAAGTACAAGAGAACTGACACTCTAACTTTCTATGATTTGAACCTCTCTGTGAGTCCAGTTTTGGTTCCGATGCTTCACTTCAGGTTTACTGTATCCCTTGGACCTTCTTATTGACGATGGAACACAGAAATTGCATCCGAATTTAATACAAGAGGCACAATGCCGGCATAAGTACAAGAGGACTGACACTCAAACTTTCTATGATTTGAACCTCTGCACTGAGTCCGGTTTTAGATTACGATGCGTCACTTCTGGGTCACTGTAACACTTGGACCTTCTTATTGACGATGAAACAAAGAAATAGCATCCGAATTTAATACAAAAGGCACAATGCCGACTTAAGTACAAGAGGACTGACACTCTAACCCCTCCTGTGACTCCAGTTTTAGATTCCGATGCTTCACTTCAGGTTTACTGTATCCCTTGGACCTTGTTATTGACGATGAAACACAGAAATTGCAACCGAATTTAATACAAAAGCACAATGCCGGCATAAGTATAAGAGGACTGACACTCTAACCCCTCTAAGATTTGAACCACTCCTGTGAGTCCAGTTTTAGATTCCGATGCTTCACTTCAGGTTTACTGTATCCCTTGGACCTTCTTATTGACGAAGAAACACAGAAATTGCATCCGAATATAATACAAAAGGCACAATGCCGACTTAAGTACAAGAGGACTGACACTCTAACATTCTATGATTTGAACCTCTCCTGAGAGTCCAGTTTTAGATTCCGATGCTTCACTTCAGGTTGACTGTATCCCTTGGACCTTATTATTGACGATGATACACAGAAATTGCATCGGAATTTAATACAAAAGGCACAATGCCGACTTAAGTACAAGAGGACTGACACTAACTTTCTATGATTTGAACCTCTTTTGTGAGTCCCGTTTTAGATTCCGATACTTCAGTCCAGGTTTACTGTATCCCTTGGACCTCCTTATTCGACGATGAAACACAGAAATTGCATTCGAATTTAATACAAAAGACACAATGCCAACTTAAGTACAATAGGACTGACACTCTAACTGCCTATGATTTGAACCTCTCCTGAGAGTGCCGTTTTAGATTCGATGCTTCACTTCAGGTTTACTGTATCGCTTGGACCTTCTTATTGACGATGAAACACAGAAAATGCATCCGAATTTAACACAAGAGGCACATTACCGACGTAAGTACAAGAGGACTGACACTCTAACTTACTATGATTTGAACCTCACCTGTGAGTCAGTTTTAGATTTTGATGCTTCACTTCAGGTTAACTGTATCGCTTGGACCTTCTTATTTACGATGAAACACAGAAATTGCATCGGAATTTAATACAAAAGGCACAATGCCGACTTAAGTACAAGAGGACTGACACTAACTTTCTATGATTTGAACCTCTTTTGTGAGTCCGTTTTAGATTCCGATACTTCAGTCCAGTTTACTGTATCCCTTGGACCTCCTTATTGACGATGAAACACAGAAATTGCATTCGAATTTAATACAAAAGACACAATGCCAACTTAAGTACAATAGGACTGACACTCTAACTGCCTATGATTTGAACCTCTCCTGAGAGTGCCGTTTTAGATTCCGATGCTTCACTTCAGGTTTACTGTATCGCTTGGACCTTCTTATTGACGATGAAACACAGAAAATGCATCCGAATTTAACACAAGAGGCACATTACCGACGTAAGTACAAGAGGACTGACACTCTAACTTACTATGATTTGAACCTCACCTGTGAGTCAGTTTTAGATTTTGATGCTTCACTTCAGGTTTAACTGTATCGCTGGACCTTCTTATTTACGATTGAAACACAGAAATCGCATCCGAATTTAATTAAAAAAGGCACAATGCCGACTTAAGTACAAGAGGACTGACACTAACTTTCTATGATTAAAAACCTCTCCTGTGAGTCCCGTTTTAGATTCCGATGCTTCACTTCAGGTTTACTGTATCCCTTGGACCTTCTTATTGACGATGAAGCACAGAAATTGCATCCGAATTAATACAAAAGGCACAATGCCGACTTAAGTAAAAGAGGACTGACACTAACTTTCGATGATTTGAACCTCTGCAGTGAGTCCGGTTTTTCATTTCGATGCTTCACTTCTGGTTCACTGTAACCCTTGGACCTTCTTATTGACGATGAAAAACAGAAATTTCATCCGAATTTAATACAAAAGGCACAATGCCGACTTAAGTACAAGGGGACTGACACTCTAACATTCTATGATTTCAACCCCTCCTGTGTCCAGTTTTGGATTCCGACGCTTCACTTCATGTTTACTGTATTCCTTGGACCTTCTTATTGACGATGACACACAGAAATTGCATCCGAATTTAATACAAAAGGCCACAATGCCCACTTAAGTACAAGAGGACTGACACTCTAACTTTCTGTGATTTGAACCTCTCCTGTGAGTCCAGTTTTGGATTCCGATGCTTCTCTTCATTTTTACTGTATCCCTTGGACCTTCTTATTGACGATGGAACACAGAAATTGCATCCGAATTTAATACAAGAGCCACAATGCCGACTTAAGTACAAGAGGACTGACACTTTAACCTTCTATGATTTGAACCTCTGCAGTGAGTCCAGTTGTAGATTCCGATGCTTCAATTCAGGTTTACTGTAACCCTTGGACTTTCTCATTCCGATGAAACACAGAAATTGCATCCGAATTTAATACAAATGCACAATGAGGACTTAAGTACAAGGGGACTGACACTCTAACTCTCTATGATTTGAACCTCTTCTGTGAGTCCAGTTTTAGATTCCGATACCTCACTTCAGGTTTACTGTGTCCCTTGGACCTTCTTATTGACGATGAAACCACAGAAATTGCATCCGAATTTCATACAAAATGCACAATGCCGACTTAAGTATAAGAGGACTGACACTCTAATTCTCTAAGATTTGAACCTCTCCTGTGAGTCCAGTTTTAGATTCCGATGCTTCATTTCAAGTTTACTGTATCCCTTGGACCTTCTTATTGACGATGAAACACAGAAATTGCATCTGAATTTAATACAAAAGGCACAATGCCGACTTAAGTACAAGAGGACTGACACTCTTACTTACTATGATTTGTACCCCTCCTGTGAGTCAAGTTTTGGATTCCGATGCTTCACTTCAGGTTTTACCGTTTCCCTTCGACCTTCTTATTGACAATGAAACACAGAAATTGCATCGGAATTTAATACAAAAAGCTCAATGCCGACTTAAGTACAAGAGGACTGACACTCTAACTTTCTATGATTTGAACCTCTCCTGTGAGTCCAGTATTTGATTCGATGCTTCTCCTTAGGTTTGCTGTATCCCTTGGACCTTCTTATTGTCGATGAAACACAGAAATTGCATCTGCATTTTTAATACAAAAGGCACAATGCCGACTTAAGTACAAAAGGACAAACATTCTAACTTTCAATGATTTGAACCTCTCCTGCGAGTCCTGTTTTAGATTCGATGCTTTACTCCAGGTTTACTGTATCCCTTGGACCTTCTTATTGACGATGAAACACAGAAATTGCATCCGAATTTAATGCAAAAGGCACAATGCCGACTTAAGTACAAGAGGACTGACACTCTAACTTTCTATGATTTGAACCTCTCCTGTGAGTCCAGTTTTAGATTTTGATGCTTCACTTCAGGTTACTGTATCGCTTGGACCTTCTATTGACGATGAAACAAAGAAATTGCATCCGAATTTAATACAAAAGGCACAATGCCGACTTAAGTACAAGAGGACTGACACTCTAACTTTCTATGATTTGAACATCTGGAGTGGATCCAGTTTTCGATTCCGATGCTTCACTTCAGGTTTACTGTAACCCTTGGACCCTTCTTATTGACGCTGAAACACAGAAATTGCATCCGAATTTAATACAAAAGGCACAATGCCGACTTAAGTACAAGAGGACTGACACTCTAACTTTCTAAGTTTGAACCCCTCCTGTGAGTCCAGTTTCGGATTCCGATGCTTCACTTCAGGTTTACTGTTTTCCCTTGGACCTTCTTATTGACGATGGAACACAGAAATTGCATCCCGAATTTAATACAAGAGGCACAATGCCGGCTTAAGTACAAAAGGACTGACACTCAAACTTTCTATGATTTGAACCTCTGCACTGAGTCCGATTTTAGATTACGATTGCGTCACTTCTGGTTCACTGTAACACTTGGACCTTCTTATTGACGATGAAACAAAGAAATACCCATCCGAATTTAATACAAAAGGCACAATGCCGACTTAAGTACAAGAGGACTGACACTCTAACTTTCTATGATTTGACCTCTCCTGTGAGTCCAGTTTTGATTCCGATGCTTCACTTCAGGTTTTCTGTATCCCTTGGACCTTCTTATTGACGATGAAACACAGAAATTGCATCCGAATTTAATACAAAAGGCAGTCCGCCGACGTAAGTACAAGTGGACTGACACTCTAACTTTCTTTTATTTGAACCTCTCCTGTGAGTCCAGTTTTAGATTCCGATGCTTCACTTCAGGTTTACTGTATCCCTTGGACCTTCTTATTGACGATGAACTCAGATATTGCATCCCAATTTAATACAAAAGGCACAATGCCGACTTAAGTACAAGAGGACTGACACTTTAACTTTCTATGATTTGAACCTCGGCAGTGGGTCCAGTTTTAGATTCCGATACCTCACTTCAGGTTTACTGTGTCCCTTGGACCTTCTTATTGACGATGAAACACAGAAATTGCATCCGAATTTCATACAAAATGCACAATGCCGAGTTAAGTACAGGAGGACTGACACTCTAAGTCTCTAAGATTTGAACTCTCCTGTGAGTCCAGTTTTAGATTCCGATGCTTCATTTCTGGTTTACTCTATCCCTTGGACCTTCATATTGACGATGAAACACAGAAATTGCATCTGAATTTAATACAAAACGCACAATGCCGACTTAAGTACAAGAGGATTGACACTCTTACTTACTATGATTTGAACCCCTCCTGTAAGTCCAAGTTTCGGATTCCGATGCTTCACTTCTGGTTTACTGTTTCCCTGGACCTTCTTATTGACGATGAAACACAAAATTGCATCCGAATTTAATACAAAAGGCTCAATGCCGACTTATCTACAAGAGGACTGACACTCTAACTTTCTATGATTTGAACCTCTGCAGCGGGTCCAGTTTTAGATTTCGATGCTCCACTTCAGGTTTACTGCAACCCTTGGACATTCTTATTGACGATGAAACACAGAAATTGCATCCGAATTTAATACAAAAGGCACAATGCCGACTTAAGTACAAGAGGACTGACACCCTAACTTTCTATGATTTGAACCTCTCCTGTGAGTCCAGTTTTAGATTTTGATGCTTCACTTCAGGTTTACTGTATCGCTTGGACCTTCTTATTGACGATGAAACAAAGAAATTGCATCCGAATTTAATACAAAAGGCACAATGCCGACTTATCTACAAGAGGACTGACACTCTAACTTTCTATGATTTGAACCTCTGCAGCGGGTCCAGTTTTAGATTCCGATGTTCCACTTCAGGTTTACTGCAACCCTTGGACATTCTTATTGACGATGAAACACAGAAATTGGCATCCGAATTTAATACAATAGGCACAATGCCGACTTAAGTACAAGAGGACTGACACTCTAACTTTCTACGATTTGAACCCCTC